>NW_008240226.1:1573568-1574134 GCF_000691975.1 Corvus brachyrhynchos
TTCCTGCTGTTTTACAAGTCCTTCTCTGTCTATCCCTACATCTTTATTTCTCATGGTAATTAAAAAAAATAAAAAGAAGAAAGAAAAAAATATCAATGCAGTAAACCATGGTGTAAGAATAAAAGACTAGATCTATATAAAGACTTGCAAATTCCAACACAGATGTACAAGAGCATCATTCAGCAGTTGCCTAATACTGCAGTTAGCTAAGGCCCTGTGCTCAGGATTCTGCTGTTGAAGTCTGCCCATGCTTTATGGTGTTTGTGGTGTGCCACCAATGAAATCATCAACACCACCAAGTACGTGACACTTAGAAAGGGATTTTCAACAAGTCAGCCTGCTTGCCAGCTGAATACTTTTTTTATTGGCTCCCAGTATAAAGCAAAATAAAGATTTTTTTTGCTTAGAGAAAAACCACCACAAAACAAAACCCAAAACAAACAGCCCAACTACAGAAGACAGAGCATTGGTAAATGTAGATACTTCACTTCCCTAATGCAGTAGCAAAAAAATACATTTATTTTAAATTTTTAAATTTATTTACAAGTTTCTTCAGGAAATGTAGG
>NW_008240226.1:1574152-1609918 GCF_000691975.1 Corvus brachyrhynchos
TTGGTGGTTCAAGCATTTATTTCCTTTTTGGCTCTGCAAGTGACATTACTGACTCAGCCCTTCTGGCTGCAACAGCAAAATCCACAATCTCCTCCAAAAACACTTTTCCCATTTCTGTGCCTGAAGGGCTTCTTATAGAAGCATGAACTTGGTAGTTTTGTGGGAGAGGAGCTGTAGAATGGTGAGTGAAGGATTTGGCAGAGCTGGGAAGGTGGTGGAATACAGAGGGATCTAATACCCTCCACAGAGCATTAAAGATTTCCAGTCTCCTCAAACACCTCAGAGTCATTTTACAGCTCCTTTCCAACTTCCTCTGACTCATCTCAGAATGATATATATTAGCAACCCCAAAAACACTTCTGCTGCAGAAATTGTTCTCCCTCAAGGTTCCTGAAATGAATAAGTTATTTTCTCTCTATCCTTAGGCCAGTGAGTTTCAGATATGGCTTACATTATTGAAAAGCTTGAAACAGCTCTTCAGGAAAGATGAGTCTTAAATTTCATTTTGCTCTAGTGCCTAGGCATCTTAATGTAGGTTTTTTAGTTGGGGATTACATCCTTGAATACTTTTCTGGATTTCAGTGTCTAAATCCCTTCTTTCAAAAAGTTTTCTTTTCAAAAAAGCTCCCAAGAAAAAAAGAAGTGATACAGGCCTTTCAGCTAATGAGCAGAAAGATAATTAAAGCCAAGATGCTTTTTCATTTTTCTTCTTTACTTAAAAACATTCAAACTACTCAGATAACTCCTCTTACTGTAATGCTTTCATTTCAGGTTGTAAGTGAAGAGCAAGGGAGATCATGACACTATAACCTACTAGCTCAGATACTCACATGGTGCATTAAATAGCAGGAGGTTTGCTAACACTTGAACTAACACTTGAACTTCACTAACTAACTCTATTTAAAAGTAACAGCCAAAACTTGGTAGTACAATTTTAGCCAAAGCATTGCAACTTTGTCCTAAAGTAAAACCATGTTTGAATTTGCAGTCCCAAAAGACCTGATCAATCATATCCCACCTGTAACATGCATCGCACCTGAGAAAGATCTTTGGTGTGTTTCATAAGCACAAAGTCAATTTTTGGTTCACTTATTTAATAAGATAAAACTTTTTGTATTTACAGTATTGGTGGTTATACCTTTATTTTTAGATGGTCATTTTGGATGGTAAAAGTTCCAAGTCAACAAAAATTTTATTTTCATTGGCCCAAGATAACGTGATAAAGTATCACATTATCTCTCAGTATGAAAAGAAGTGAAAAGGTGCACTTTATTGACAAACACCTTATACGAAATTGTGACTGTTTGGCAGCTTCACCAAGTTTTTCCTTTTATTTGGAAACAAATCCAATTGTTTCCCTGGATTTTCTGAGGTCATTCTGTCTCATGAATGAAATATAAAGGTCAATTTCTTCCACACTGACATTCAAAACAGAATGCGGGGCATTTCACATAAATATACTTTATTCCCTGCTAATCCATAGTATCGTTAAGGTTGGAAAAGACCTCTAAGATTGTCAAGTCCAACTATTAAATGAGCACTGCTACATTCACCACTACACTATGTCTCCAAGTGTCTTACACATTGTTTGAAAAATTACAAGGATGGTGATTCCACCACTTCTCTGGGCAGCCTGTTCCAAGGCCTGATCACACTTTCAGTGAAGAATTTTTTCCTAATATCCAATTCAAACCTCCTCTAATGCAACTTGAGGCTGTGTCCTCTTGCCCTGTCACTTGTGGCCTGGGAGAAGAGACTGACTCCCACCTGGTTATACCCTCCTTTCAAGGCAGTTGTAGAGAGCAATAAGTTCCTTCCCTGAGCCTCCTTTTCTCCAGGCTAAACATCCCCAGCTCCTTCAGCTGCTTCTTATCAGACTTGTGCTCCAGATCTTTCACCAGCTTCAATGCTATAGAACGCATTGTGAGCCTTTCTTCTCAGCTTCCCTAGATCTCTGCCATTCAAAGGAAGACTCACAGGATGAACAATTGCCATTGAGGCTACTGAGAAACTAGCTATGACCACCAAACAGGAGGGAAAAAACGTACACCTCATGTGAGCTTGTTCCTCATTTTGTTTGATGAACTACTGACCAAACAAATATCTGAATAATCCTTATTTGGCATCTGTGTAACTTCCTTTTATACAGCTAGTGGGGATTTTAAGTGTGTTTTCATAATATTCTTCAAAATTTAAAAGCATATTCCCACTTGTACAGAAATCTTAGAGTTTGGCCCACAAAGTGTACCACGTAAACAAACAAACAAAAAATCAACATTTTGAACTGGTGCCTAATACCGAAAGAACAACTCCTTTGTTTCTTTGGTCCCTGCTGTGGTATGGCTCCCTCAGTAGCTGAAGTAGTTCTCTACAGAGTTGAAGGTGAGGATCAAAGCTCCTCTTCAAGGAAGCTCCCAGGTATTTCTTCCCTATGAGGTCAAGCTGCAGCCAGAGCTCACTCAGCTGGATATGTGACTCACTTTCAAAAGCACAAAGGTGATTCCTGTAACATGGTAACTGTGCCAGTACTTAGCCCAGTACCAACCCTTCTCAATTGCTGAGCTACATGCTACCAAAACAGCACTGTTTGATAGTACCCAGGTAGACGTAACAAAAAGTGTCACTGGCAAAAAGTGGCATTAATTTGTAAAATAAATTCCTGTAAGCTTGCCATCTGCAATGGGAAAAGCAGCAGAAGCTAACAGAAGAGGGAGAAAACAAACACAGCACCAGCCACAAAACACATCTAAAAAGAAACATTGCTTAGTGTGAAATTGGGTAAAGTCAGAATGGCTTTTCAAAACTGAAGGAGCACTATTAGGCTTGGGAACTAGCATTTAAATTAGTTAAGTTCACAGATAAGGGATATCTGACCAATACTACAAGGCTTTCAAGAAGATTAATTGCCAAAGCATCTTAAGCTGTGTAGCCATGGGATAAAAGGATGGTCCTGAACAATTTGTTGGAAGATTGGATAAAGTGAATTTTCATAGTGGAGACATACTGTGATGAGGGTTTCACAAGTGCTGGGTTACATGCTAATCAACACTACAAATACATAAACTACTCATAAAAGAGAAAAAATAATGAAGTGGCACAGGTTGTTTATGAAATTACTCGGTTCAAAATAGTTTTTATGCAACTTACACGATTATAAATTGGCAAATGAAATTTAACATGAAGTGATGCAAGTAACAACAACAAAAAATAATCCCAGCATCTACAGATAGTAAGGACACTGCCTATATCAAAAGAAGGCAAAATTTGGGGCTACAATAGATAATTCTAAGAAAAAAAAAAAGAAAGAAAAAAGCCAACAACAACAAAAAAAACAGTTTAGAGTGTAACAGCATTCAAAATAAACTTGGTAATTATTAGGAAAGCTGTTGTGCTTGACAGAGCACACAGTGAGACTGTTCGGATCCAAATACAACTCTTAAAAAACTCAAAAGCTAAAGAAGTGTAAATTAGGAGCTCAGAAAAATCTATGGTCAAACGTCAGATGTTTCCAGAACATAATAGACACCAGTTGTGTGGAATGATTTCTCAGTAACCACAGTATTAATATCAGCACCAAAAGAAATAGGTTTGTAAAGAAGAAAGTCTCTTTCAACAAACATAGGGCAATAAAAATCTCGCTGTGAGCACTGAAGCTTACACATACCCCCTGAGCTCTGCTTACACAAGGGCCAGAAGAAAAACCTGTATGAGGAACATTACCTTCCTTCACAAGATTTTAGAGGATGAATTTTCTGTATTGTACCTGGTACTTGTCATGATTGTGACTCGAATTGACCTAAGACAGGAGGATTTGCCCTTAAGTAATTTATTTCTGGTATTAAATTTGTCACATTCCTAAATAGTCTCAAAAATACTTGTAGCTAAGTGTAAAACAAATCTCATGGGTCTGTTCTTTTAAATTTATTTCAAAGTAGGATAGAATTATTTCTATTTTAATGAGGGTTTTTTTGCTAATTTGCTAGTCAAAGTCATTTACCCAGCAGATCTCTCTTGTTGCCCGACTGTGCTTCCTACTTTGATGTTGCAGAAATAGTTAAAAGGAACAGAATGTTTCTTGATCTCCAAAACTACTACATGCATTCAAAAGTAATAGAGCCCCGTGAGCATTTGAAGTGAAACACTTAACTTTAGGCAGATCCTTTAAAATGTAGCACTAGAGTGCTGCAGGCTAAAGGAATGATCACTAATAAGGAGTCTTTGGCACATGGTATCCACCACCTTACACTGAGAAGTGTACTGAGCAGTTTGGAGCACAGCTTGGAGCAAAACTAGAAACTCTTTGGCTTTCTACCACGTATATACTACAGTTTTATTCTCTCTTCTGGTAAAGTAACAAGTTCCGGTGCATAATTGCTGAATAAAAGCCCAAACAAACAATCCTAGAGTATGACCCGCAGTTAGAGCATGAGTCACACATGTATTCACAATATTTAAAAAGTATTGACAACTATAAAGGCTTTTCAAACAGAAAAAAATCTGTAAGATGTTTTGTTGAACAACAAAGGAAGTATGCAGAAAAGGCACAGCTTTGTAGAATAGAGTATTATGCAGTGTGTTAGCTATAAGACAGTTTCTTCTGCCATTCTAGGTACAGTAACCTCTGAAACCATGCTAGGAAAATTTGGGTTACACAGCAGCAACTACAATAAGACCTACAAAATGTGCAAACCTCCAAATTTATTTGATCAGTCACACTTTGTAACTAGTAAAAACACTTTTCCAAAGCTTATGTTACATTTTGACATCTGACGGGGAGAATTATTTTATATAGCTGCTTATTGAAAATGATGTTTTGGTATGTGTTAGTCATTAAAGAGAATGTTCCATAAAGAATCTCATATCTTCAATACCGACATTTTTCTCAAGTAGAATTTTCTTTATATAAAGGAAGAATACATTTTCATTTCAAGTATACTGGCTTTTGTGGAGGTCTGAAAAATATCTGAATGCATTGCCTTTGTACAGTTGAAAAACCTTCTTGTATTCATGTAGATAAATCTCTTTCATGAACTTATTATCTCAGTAATTGGCAAATTCCCTGGATGGATTACCAAAGCCACCTCGAGGCAGAGGTATGTGCCCATTCCTGATGCTGTCCTGCCCAGCACCAGCAAATCTATCAGTAAGTAAGGAATCAATGAGGTGTAGTAACTGAGACCAGTGACATAAGATGACTAATTAGTATATCTGGCTAAGCTATTCTGTATTTATTTTTCAAGCTCCCAGCTTCATTTTTAAATGTTAAGTTCTTTATGCATGCTTATCTCCAGGACAGGTTAAAACTCTATGAATGTTGTCTCTTTAGCCCATCTGAAGATTAAAGTAGAAGTGAAGTTTTGACTGAAAAAATAAAATAAGTATTACATTTTCTTTCTCATGGAAAGCTGGTCTAAAGTAAGTGCTATTGAGTTCTGGGAAATCTTATTATCAATTATTCTTGAGTCTTTTGTTGTTGCTGTCATCACTGATGGTAAGTTATGGTACGCTTAAAATTTCTGTGAAGAATATGTTTACTGTCATTCATCACTGAGATTTACAGAGATCCCATAACAGCAATTAAATGTGGTTGTTTACTCAATGCTGTCACCAGAAGAGGATCTAGCCTGTAGAGTGGAACTATTCAGGGGCCTGAAAATGTTTTATTTGTCAGTCACATCTAAAACATGAGCCAACAAGCGTCTCTTTTAGGGTCCTCTACACATTTCAAGAAAACCAGAATTCTTGGCCAGTAAAGAGTGTTTGGTTAAAATGCTTGTTTTGTCTGTAAAGCCAAATGAAACACTTCATTAACTCATTCTTAGTAAAAATTCAAAATTTTAAAAGGATGACTGGCTTTCTCTGTAAGCAATTTTGTGCTGTTACTTGTAAGCCTCACTTGGTGCCAAAGAGGAGACCCCAGTATAAAAGCCATACCTGTTGCTCATCCCTTGGTCAAACAGAAGTTGCATGATACATAAATCAGTGCTTAAAGTGCAGAAACGTTCATTAAAAGATTTAGACAAAGAAAGGATTAAATAAAAAAAGGAAGCATTTCTTTTGCTCCACAGGTCAAAGCTGTTCCTCACATCAGGGTTTCAGAGAGACGTAGAAAAGACATAAAGCTTTGTATCATAGGAATCCTGTGGTGATATACGCAAAGGAGAATCCAGGTTTTTGCATTCCTAAAGTGAAAATAAACAAGTGGTTTCAAAAAGGAGTAAGATGTTACCATGTCTCCCATAACAGATAATGAAAATCTCTAGTAAGTACAAGATATGATGCCATATCTGAGGGAAAAGCACAAAGCTGTGTCAGAAAGGTTTAGGTTAGATATAAGGAAAGCCTTTCACACAGAGGATGGTTGAGCTCTGGAGTAGGCTCCCCAGGGAAGTGGTCACAGAGCCAAGCCTGAGAGAGTGTAAAAACCATTTGGACAATGCTCTCAGGGGCACGGTGTAACTGTTGGGGTGTCCTGTGCAGGGCCAGGAGTTGGAATCTATGATCCTAGTTGAACCCTTCCAACTCAGGATGCTCTGTGATATTGTCTTCAGTTCACTTCTTTCTTCAATTCCTGACTGTCAGGGCACACCTGAGAGATTTATAAATATCTGTTCAGCAAACTCACTGGAGTGGTGAAGTTAATACCATGAAAAAGGGCTAATCAGTAAAAGGAGTACATGCAGAGTGTCATGATATGAGTCTTCTGCAGCACTGCTAAGGAGTGCTTCATGCAGTAGTGCAGATGCATGGGCATTCCATGCCAATACTCAGTGAAACAGCGTATCTACTCTAGCAGACTCAACTAATGAAATAAAGGTTATCACTCCTAAATGGACCAAGAAGTGAGGCATATCCTATAAAAACATTATTTTATAGAAGCAGGTCTATTTAATGCTTTAAAACTACCACTGAAATTGCTGGTATGACCTTCAGTTTCCAATGTGCAGGTATTTTTAGCAATCCATAACTGTCATAGTTGATGAAACTTTCTCCTACCGTACCTAAAAGCTTTGTAAAACTTCCATTATTCCTGACAATTAGTAATAACGGGCAGTTGTTTTAATGGGTGCTTATGTGTGACTGCAATATTAAGAACATGCTCATTGATTTAAAGTACTTTGTTTTAAACAGGAAGTGGTACAGTAATTTTCAAAATTTCAAAGTTGGTTTGCTTTGGTAACATTTATATACTACAAGTAATTTATTCTGCTGCTACAGAATATTTTTAATAAATACAAGATAATTTTAACCAGTACTACTTTCCTAGCTGAAAAATTATTTTCTTTAATGAAATCTGTAAGTTGGAAGAAAACTCATGATGCAAGAATCTGGTGTATATGTATATATACACACACACACATATATATATATATATAATTACAATACAGAGTTAGGAAATTTAATTGCTGTAAGTTCTTCAGTCAAATCTAAGTTGAGCACAATCATGTTTTTAAAAGTGCCTTATTATAACCAAAGGAAAACCTGCAATTTTAATTTACCTAGGTATATCTTTACAAGGTTACAGGAGATATGGTGTTTAATCCCAACATTACCTCTTTCTTCATATATTTTTCAGTGACACTTAAAACTAATTTATAGAAATTACTAAATGGTTCCTTTGTGAATTGGGAAAATGCAAGACAAATATCCTTTGTAAAGCTTTCTGGTTTAAGTGTTGGTATCAAACATCAGGTCACACAGGTATTTGGCAGTTCACTTTTACTGCTCCACAGGGAAAGTGTCACAGCAGAAAGCAGATAAAGAAAAGCCTTATACTACTCAATAGAAGTTATTAATGGATATTTGTACTGGGTTTAGGTGACAAGTTTATGATTGTGGGGACCTGCCAGGGTGCCTTGTGTGACAAGAGAACGAGAGCCACTCCCATGGACAGAACCAGTCCCAGCCATCTTCACTGCTGTTCAAAGCTGAACAACACAGGTGCCCTTGTGACAATGTATTTAAGAAAGGGCAAAAAGTGATGCATGCCAGATGTGAGAAAGGGGAGGGAGAAAAATGTAAGCAAAACAGCCCTGCAGACACAAGGTCAGCGTGGGACTGGGAGGAGGTTCTCCAGGCATGAGAACAGAGATCCACCTGCACCCATGTAGACAGTGTGGAGGTGGTTATCCATCTGCAGCCTGTGGACAGGAACATAGAACAGATATCCACACTGATGCTTGGTGGGGTAGGACGTAAAAGCATCATGAGTGAATTTGGTCCTGAGAAGAAGGGAGGGATGAGGTGAAAGTGATTTTAGTTTTGTCTTTGTTTCTCACTCTCCCATTCTATTTTTAATTGGCAATTAATCTTCCCTAGTCGAGTTTATTTTGCCCATGATGGTAATTAGCAAGTGATTTCCTTGCCTTTATCCTGACCCCTAAGCTCTTTGATCTTATTTTCTGATTCTGCCTTGCTGAGGAGAGGGAGCAAGAGAGCAGCTGGATGGGGGTCTGACAACAAGACAAGGTTAACCCACCACAATTTTGTAGATCTTGGATTAAAATTATTTAGCCACAAAGGACTCAGGAGCAGCCTTCCAGAATAATCTAAAAGTAGAAGTTAATTGTTTTATTAGAGGGCTAATACAATATCATTTCCTGCAGCAGTGACGCAGGACATCAACAAGGTCTTGTGCTATGCATAAGACCTTTAATCAGGCCTGTTGCACCTCTTTATATAAATGCCTTTAGAAATTTATTAAATGACAACCGTTATCAGCATTGTGGAAAACAGCAGCAAGTGAATGTCAGTGACTAGTTCCT
The DNA here is from genome assembly GCF_000691975.1 of Corvus brachyrhynchos. NCBI lineage: Eukaryota > Metazoa > Chordata > Aves > Passeriformes > Corvidae > Corvus > Corvus brachyrhynchos. Next base: position 1,582,918 of record NW_008240226.1, read on the forward strand.
GATAGCATTCAGACCCAAATGAAAGTAAACATCATTTTAACCTGCCTGCAATTTCAAGCACTACTAGTGATTTTGGATTCCCAATCTTAGCGTGATTTCTTGAAGACAGGTACTCAGCATTATCTGAAAGTACCATACACCTGACAACATCTTTGATAAAAAAACCGCTTTCAGAATTCTCACTCCACATTTTACCTAGAGGCAATTCTCATCACAAATATGTAGTTACTTTAGTTTAAGCAAACAGGAAACAACAGGTTAGAAAAAAGGCTCTGAGAGTACTAACTCCTGAATTTAATAGCTTTTTGTTCAAGAGCACAAAAAGCCCTGCTTTACTGAGCTGTAAGTTAACTTTGCTTGCTTACACTGTTACAGGTCTGAATTGACAGCATGAAAAGTTATCAGTCTTAAGAAACTCAGTTGAATATTGTCAGTGTTTCAAATGAACACTGGAGAAAGAATAAGTGCAAATTAAAAGAAATCATACGAAGCTAAGTGTTATCATGTCAACAGAACATTCTAGAAGTTTTTAAAAAATATCCACATGAAATCAGAATGTAAATGAAACCTGACAACATACACAAATATCCCAAGCTGTATCAGCCTGAGGGAAGAATTCTGATTTCTACAACAATTTGTTCTCATAGTACTATGACATCCAGTGTCTTCAAGATAAAAAAGCAATAAAAAAGTCTATCCTGGCTGTAAGCTCTAAAGTAAAGGATTACTGTGATAAAGTCAAGCAGTTGTCTCTGTAGAGCATTTTAGATTGTCTGCAATAGAAAAAGCTGTGAGTGAGACATAAGTACAGGAAGAGAATCTGTTAGTGTTTGACATTAACTAGTGAAAAGCTCTCTAACTCTTAAACTGGTGATTCTCCTTCCTAGGGTTCTTACCACATTCCTTCAGGCTGAAAGAAGTTGAATAGTCTTTTTGTAACAAGGAGTACATGGTAGGTTCTTCTAAATTTTTAGGAGAATTTCACATAAATGGTGAAACCATAATCATAAAAATGTAAAATTAATAAATATAAAAAACATGATGAACAAGATACTTATGATATAACAGTACAGAACTCCAGGGAAAGAAATATTGCTGTAACTTCCTAGTGACTGAAAAAGAACTGATTCCAGGTGCTGCAATTAAATCGTTGTGAAAGAAATAAGTGGATTACAGCAGAGAATACCAAATTCCCAAGGTTGATTTATACACAATTATTTATATGCCTGAGCAGGTGTCTCGATAGCAACTTCAGCAGTGAATTTTACAATTCACAGGTGTAACATCCCTTTCAGAACTCCAGCAAAGACAGCTGTGTTTGAAAAATTTCAGCCTGCCAATAGTTTCTCATACTCCTACTTTTCCTAAGATGCTGTGTCCCCAAAACTGCTGCAAACTTGTTTCACTCCTTTACTACAAAGAAATGAAAGATTTTGTGCTTAGGCAGACTCATAAGGTTGTTTGATGTATTGCTGTTTTGCAGCTACATATATAGCATAATCAGCAATTCCCTAGAGTACAGGAACAAAGTTAGTGTTTGCAGTGCTCAAACTTTCCTCATTTACAAGCCATGCAAAAGTGAAAAGTTTGGAGTTTGCCACAAAACTTTTGAGTCCATTTTAGATATTCATAAATGCCCATTTCAAAGGTGGCACAGCTTCATGATCAATAATGGATTTCTCTTTATGTCATATCTGTGAAAGACTCTTATCTTGATTTTACAAGGTAAGCCATGGAAAACTAGAACCCTGAAACCAGAGTACACAAATGACTTAAATGTCTATTCCTTAAACACAGGAAGAACTAGTAATTTTTTAAGAGGATTAGTAGGCACCTCAAAACTCCATTGCTGAAAACAGAACAGCCTAAAATATTGCATAATAATGCACGGGTACAAAACTAAGATGGGTTTTTCTCTGTGCTGTTGCTGCTTTATTTTGGCTTTTAGTAAGAAGAGACAGCCTTCTTAAGTCTCAGCATGAAAATCTATCCTTTTATAGATCCTGTAGAGGTGAAAATATATTAAAAATGAAGTTTACATGGCATCTATAAATTCTCCTGAGATACATTGGATATACTCTGATCTGTTAGGTTGGTTTAATTAAAAGATTATGATTTTAGTGAGATATTTGAACAGTTTAAAGGAAATCAAATGAAGAAAAAAGTCTTCACTGTGCCTAATTTTGTTAGCAAACTATGAAATCTGCAAGAAAAACTTGTGCTCAATCAAACCTATTAAAAGCCACCAAGACAAAAGTACCAAGGAACATCAGTGCATTAATTCTAACCACACTTAGATACAGAAAGTTGGACAGATTTTTTGTTCCACCAATTTTCATGACTTGTCCTCACAATGTCTGTCTGGTCTACATAAGAAAGCTAAATCCTTTTTGCTGTTGGATATGTGGTCTAGCTATCCCAAAGAGTGACAGCACAGGGCTAGCAGGGAACAAAAGCAACTGCTACACTGAAGGTTGTGCTTTCAAGAATGGCATTTTAGTTCTAATGAATCTCTTCCTGACATCCAAGCATATCTGAAGTACTATTGTGGTCTCAGTTTTCTGCTCCTCAGCCAGCAGGGGCTAAAACTGACAGCTCACTTCCCTACATAGGGAGAGAGACTACCTCTTACCTCATGAAACTTAAAAGTGATCCTTCTGGCTGGATAAGAGAGACAGACTCTAATGGGAGAAGCATCAGTTCTTACTCAGCTGAAAGGAAGGCGGTTCTGATGACAAGATTCAAAGGAAGAATAATGAAAATACAGCAGAGTGGAGGATCATTTTTACACTGAATGATACTTATGATCCCCCAGTGGATGTCTCCTTTGCTAAACTTCCAATTTTATTCGTATCTACAACATTATGAGTTTTGTTCATTAAAATAATTCAGTACCATTATACTATGACATTTTAGTATGACATATGCTCAGTAACTGCAATCAGGCTATAATTACTTCACAAATATATTTGAAAAACCTAAAAAGGCTCTTAGGAAATCACATACACTCTCCTTTCCTTAATGGCATTTGTGCAAACCACATATTTCAAAAATATTCTGTATTATAGAAGTGTTTCTGTGCATAGGAAAGATTACCTAACTCCCCAGTGGTTAAGAAGAGTTAAATATGCACTAGCATCCCTGATGTATTAGTTAGTCATGTAAAATAGAGGCAAGTCAAAAGGAAAAATGTACGGTTCCATAGAGAAAAAAATTTATAAATAGCCCAAGAATGGCATTTGTGATAACTTCTGCAATGCCAGTACATGGCCCTCTTTTCCAACTAAGTCATACTTTAGTACTAAAAATGTGATAGAACTTCAGGTACAGTCCTAAAAACAAAATTTCTGTCAATATTTTAGTTCTTGAAGAACTAGGTAAGACTGAAAAACCAAATGTTTTCATAAACCCTTAGCAAATTTCTGTGAGTGTGTGATGCTCTGCTTAAATATAACAGACTTGAACAACTTGGGGTGGTTTGTCTGTTTTACTGTTGGCTTTCTTGTATTTTGTACTCTTGTATTTTGAGTCTTTATGTTTGGTTTGGGGATCTTTTTCCCCACTATGTCCTTATAGCCTTGAATTTCCATTCCTTTTTTCTATAGTAGATCAGAAGTGATAAGATTTTGCAAATAAATACTGTTATCTCTTCTAATCCATTGATCTAATGAGTTCTTGCAGCATTTCCAGCTAACATTATGGAATAAAGATTTTGGCTACTCAGAAGATTTTTTGTCCTTTATGTTATAATCAGAATTATTATATTATATAATCAGAAAGGGTGTTGTTTCTTTATTTCATTAGTAAATTATTTACTCCGATCAAGAAAAATGCATGACAAAACCTAGCTAAGCAGAATTTGACCCTCTAATCAAAGTGACCAAAGAAATAGTTAGTAATAGTTAAAAGAATTTGGAAATAATAAAATTTTTGTAATACAAGGGTTCTTTAATTAACTGAGATCTCTGTTATTTTTTAGAAGCAATCAACATAAACCTGGATCCAAAGAGCTAAGGGTTTGGAAGAATTCTTTTAATTTGTTTTAAACCACATTTCTTTAACTGCTTAACACATTTCTTTAACACATTTTACATTTCTTTAGTACATTTCTTAACTGTTCAGAAATTACATGGGTGTTTACCTTTGTGCATTAGGTAAGGCCCTAATGTTGGAGCTTCTATTTGCAGAAACAGAACCAATGGCCTCTGGAGTTGTCCATTTCATAATCTCAAAACCAATGAAGATAATAAATATGTTCACAGTATGGGACTGGTTAGTGTACTAAAATGTCCTGTGGGACTCAACTAATAACATTCTTTATGTCAGAGCTGCCAGCAATGATGTGGATTATTTTGAAGGTTTTCATAAACCAATCTTTCACTGTCCTCCAGGGCTGCCTGGAGGACAGAAGTATAGTTTCATGAGAAAATATCAAACTTTTCATCTCACATTAGAACAAATATGATAACTTTGAACTTTTGAGTAAAAGACATAAGAAAAGAAAAAAGTTATAGCCCAGTTTGGGCACCCATTTGTTGTCCTGAGGGTTCAAAAGCACATCCTGGCCAAAAAGGAAAAAGAAAAAAATCAGAACCATATTCTTGTTTCCAAATAAATGCTTTAACAGTCTGACTTCACCATGTACATTTGGCCTCCCCAAATAACAATATTTTTTTACAACACAATGCATTCTGACAAAAGAGATTTACCAAATTAGCATTTTTTTCTGACAGATAAAGGCTTTTGGTGCAGCTGCCTGCTCACTGATGAGGAAGCACAAGTTCTGTCCTGTTCTGCTGATGATAGTTTGTTGAAATATTCTGTGGCTGTTCTGTGGTTTCAAATTTGAAAAGCAAGAAGACTGGCTCTTACTGTAGGAAACATCCAACGACTGCTATTTTAGCACACAGCATTTACATATTGAATGGCAGCAGCCTCTGTTGTGAGGCAGCAGTAAATGGACACCACACAATCTGACTATGCTACTCTGATGTTCAACATGCTCTTCCTCATGCACACATAAGGAACAAAGACCTCCATGTCATTGCCAAGAACTCTTTTCCTAAGCTGCTTGCATTTAAAATGTAAGTGTAAATAATTATGTTTTCATCATTTTAAAAAAATGCACACAAAGACACATGAACCTTTCAATCTTGCCATCTCCTTTTATGTGGCGATTTGGTCTTTTGTGGGATTTTTTTGGTGTGTTTTGATTTTTTTGTCCCCTCTGCTATTGAAATGCCACTGTGAGGTGCAGCAAGGTCAGAATAACATCCACTATTTTCTTGTACTGAATCCTTAGAAGCATTCTAAAACATTTAAACATAACAGTACCATAAAAACAAACAAACAAACAAACAACCTCATGTGTAACAACGATCCATCTATGCCATAATATCAGCTTTATATAACAGTTTAAATGATGGCAAGTCCTATCAGCATTCTTAGCTGGGACAAGATACATTTGGAGATTGTGTCACTCAGAATTAGGTACTTCCATTGCAGCCAGGTTTCTGAACTCCCATCACAGAGTTTAAATTGGCAGAGCTATGAGGCTGACTAGTCACCACTATGGAAAATAGCTCAGCTCATTCTAGGTCATACCAGGTAGATCTGAACTGTGCTTATTTGATATTGCAATGGTAAAAAAAAAACCTAACAAACCACCCTATACACGCTCAGAGAACGGAATATCTGTTATTTGACTTGTTATTCATTTCACTTTTTGCCAGTGAATGCTTTTATCATTTTACTTTGCTCCACTATTGTAATATACAACCTTACCCATGGGAGGATTTATTAAAAAAAGAAATAAAAAGGACACAGAAACTTCAAACCCTTTCCATCTTCTGTTCTGAAAATATCTTAAGTGTATTTTAAGTTATGTAATTTTAAACAAACACAGCCTTATTCAAGACTTGACTATCAGATGTACATGCTTTAAAAATATTTCACATACAAGAATGCAATATGGGATGCTTGGAAACATTATCATGACATTGCCTCAAGTTCTTTCATGAAAAGATTAGGCTGCAATTTACATAAGTAATATTACCATCTGAGGCTCTCTTTTTTTCTTCCATAGGAACTAGAGTACTTTTCTGCAAAGAACATACTCTCTATATATAATGGTCCTGGAATTTACTTGCAATTTGAATTTTTTTCTCCTTGTAATTTGAAAGGCAGCTTTCTGACTATTTTTGGCCTGCTGTGGTAAAGGGGCATATCTTTAAGTGGAATTTAACAGAATTTTCAGAATATATTCTTCTTGGAGTTATGCATTTCATCTGTGAAATTGAAACACTTTCTTTAGAAACAAGAAATACTGCAACCTTCACTCATGAAAGGAAGAATATCAATATTCTGCAAGGAGAGGTCACTCCCAGTACAAAACCCTAAGTGTTTTCAAAGGATATATTTAAATATCTGTCCTATCTAGAGACTTTCAAAAGAAGAAGCACAAGGAAAGGAATTCAGTTCATTTATTCCTTGACCATGGCTATACACAGATGAATCTGAATGGGAAAGTGTGGGAAAAAAAAAAAAAAAAAAAAAGAAAAAAAAGAGGAAATGGACAGTTTCTTACTTTAAGAATGGACCAAATTCACTAATATGATTATAGTAATTCCACAAATTTGTAGAAACTGGTGGAAAATGTATAATCTTGGCACAATTCTTAAGAGGGTGGTTTATCTTTAGATGTTAAGGAGTGTGATTAGCAGCCAAAGAACTACAGAGAATATTTGCATTTATCCAATGTTACATTTGTGATCCTTCAACCCAGTCCATCAGATGTGGAAAATAAACTTCATAATTCCTTCAAAAACTGTTCCAACCCAACATAAAATATTTAACATGTCTTCCTTCACAACTCCATGCACAAAGCCATTTCACCACCTTCTCCACAGACTTCCAGTGTTCAGCCTAAATGTGCTTGTACAGACTATATAACTGCTAGCTTTCCACCACTACCCTAATCTTTACCCTAATCACCACTAACTTTCTGCTTTTGGAACTTAGAAGAATCCACATCCCCCTTCAACTGTTATTATACCAAACTAAGAAAACCAAACAAGTTATTTATTTTTCTCTCAAACAGCAACATAAGCATTCAATTTTATTATTATGCTGGATGTCTTCCTTCAGGGTTCAATTTGGAGTTCAACTCTCAAGTCATACATGAAAGAGATGTCATCACCTTTTACAAAACAGTGTTATGACTGCATTTTTTTCTAATGGAAACATCTTTTCTAACTAGTTACACAGCAAAAGTCCTAATATGTTTGCCAGTAAGCCCCTTTTCTTCACATCAGTGTGTTAATGCAAAAATAACAGTTGTTTTGATTTGATCCAGATTACCTGTCCTCTTGACCACACTATATAACAACTTTATGCATTTCCTCATTCTCATTTTATTTGTCAAGGTTTATATGATTTATTTTGATAGTTACAACTTAACTAATGCAGTTTTGTCCATTCCTTCCTTATTCCTTTATTTATATCCTTTTAAAAGACAGAAACTAACAAAATGTTTTTCCCCCTCCATTTTCCAAAAAATATATTCATAGGCATCGTGCTTATTCTTTCCACTATAAATTTTTAGTATTTTTTATTTAATTGCAGATATTGTAAGAAAACTGCAGAGTTTCAGAGTTTCCTGCAGTTGACCCCCTCTCTGATCCCATGTGCCCCTGCAGAGGTGAACAGGACCATCATCACCTTTGCAGATTTCACTCTCTTGCCTCTTATTTGTGCCTCGAATTTGCCCAGAGCTACAGCTGGACCTTCAGCAGGCCCCCAGCTAGGATGTGCTCACTCAAGGAAAAGTATCCCAAGATCACAAAAAAAAAAAATCTTTCTGGGGAACAGTAGATAGGATATTATGTACAGGTGCATGAATGATAACTGTTGGTTGAAAGGTAACATTTTACATAACATCATTCCACACCAACATGGCGCTTTTGAGTGGACTACTGCTATACCAAACAGTCTGAGATAACATTGCATATCAAAACAAACAAACAAGCAAAAAGTTAAAATTAGTTTTCTAACAGAAAGAACCTCATCAGAGCTGAGTTTGACTAAGACATACAATCTATCAACAAACTGACATAAACATTTAGAGGACAAGAGAAAAGAAACTTTTTCAGTGCTTTTAGTTTCTCAGATATCTCTTTGGCTATTACAGCCGGATAATTATGTTCTGTTATCCACAAGAAAGCATTCATCTGACTCTACTCCTACACAAAAATAACTTCTAGTACTGCCAAAGCATGAATTTTTTGACAGGTTTGGGTTAGAAACACACCAAATAATTTCACTACTGCTATTTTTCTCTCCATTATAATTTTATTTCTGTCTCCCATTGCTTGAAGAGAGACTGTCAACTACACTCACAGATTCTGTTCTAAAACACCAAGCAGTCAGAGGAGTGACTGCTATATTTTTTAAGAGGTTGCCACACCATTTGAAAGCATTTGGAGGCAGAAATACTTCTAACAACAACCTGTCCATATTTCATCACTGCCAGTTTCCAGTCTAAGCTATGTAAAGCAAGATGAACAATCTAGGAACATCCAGGAGGTGCACAAAGTTTAAGGTATAAGGTTAGTGCAAAAACTGCCTAATCCTATTTCACAATATCTCACCTTGACCATCTTTTCAGCACTAATAGGAGCACCGCATGTCATTAAAGTCAGCAGTCCATATCAAACAGACATAGATGCCATCCATCACTACAGACCTCACTGCACATTTTAAGCACACTTGAAGTTTCTAGTTCTAGCTAAATGATTTGTCTTTCTCTCTAAAGGAAAGACATGAAATTCATCATGCAATTACCTTAACATCCTGCTGCAACAGAGAGGGTCTTTGTAACTCATCTGTAGCCGTATACTTTGTTTCTTGTATAACAACTGATCAGAAAAAGAGCAGTCACTCTGAGTCCTGGGCAGGAAATCTTTCGAGACTTGTAGTATAGCCTTTTCTTGAAGATTAAACAAAATCTGTGGAACAAACTTTTTTCCCTGAAGAGAAAAGAGTCCTCCTTCTTTCTGAAAGTACCTGAATAACTGCAGCTGGGCAGTCACACCTCCAGGAAAAAAAGACATCACAGGTGTGGATAATGAGATTTGGAAAGAAGAGCTTGGAATAGGAACCAGAACTAATAAAAAGGGGGAAAAGAAAGAGCAAGGTGGAGTTTTGGGATAAAAATAATTATTTTTGGTTTTTTCTATATGTTGATTGATGTTTTTGTTGAAAGAATTTCATTGCCACCAATGTTTAAATGAATGCTAATTTAGATTTAATAAACTTTAAGCTTCAAGCAGATCAGTCTCAAAGTTCTGCACAGTTTTCAGTCCCAAAATATCCTTATGTCTTTCCTTTCTTTAAAAGCTATTGGTTTTACCAAGAGAAAAAAACTAAACAAATTAATTTTCAAATCCCTATGCTTTGTGTAATAGAAGCAATGGACATAAATTTAATTCTGCTTGTCAGTAACAAGTGAACTATTTAGACATACAAAGATACTCTATCTGTTAGAAAATGGCTTTAATTAAGCAAAAGGTGGATGTATGAAATAAACCTTGTCTTTTCAGACTCAAACATTCAATGAAAATTCATTGGTTTCTGTAGAACAAATGTTTCTTTGTTCTAGATAGTAGTTGAAAACTCAATAAAGATAAAAGAAACAGGCAAGGATTTCCACATAGCTACAGAAGATTTTAGTCCAAATATTTGCTTTTTCTTAGTTCTGAGTAAATCTAGGGGCTGTTGTCTGGGGCAGTGCCCATTGCAATTGCTCATTTACTGCCTTGCAGCTGCTCCAGTCCATGTTCAGCTGCCAAAAGGAAAGGATCCCCTCACTTGGTGGGCAGCAACCCACACCTGAGAGAAGGATAACAATGCCTGCTCTCAAACTGCAAGTGCAAATATGAGGCTGGACTACAGAGATTTCTGAAGTGCTTTGATAAAATGCTTTTTTGGTAGCATGTCTCCTAAAAAAGTATGAAATCTTGAAAACTGTCTAGGGGGAAAAATATTTTTTAGCTATGCCCTGCTCTAGGAATGTTATCAACAAATTACTCCTAAGGAGCAAAGCACTTGCATTAGCCTTAAAAGAAAATACCCTTAACAACTGGCACTGCTAATCATAATGGTGGGTAGGGGAGTCATTATGTAAATGATCATTTATGAAGCATTTCACTGGCATCCCAACAGGACAATAAAACATTTTATAAATAAAAGGAGTCAGTAAGGTGGAGTAAGAATTTTCTTTAGGGTTTTTTTGGTTGTAAATGACAAAGGTTCTGTTGATATTTTGGTCATATTGAATAAGGCTGATTCATGTTTGAAATAATTTCTGAGATAACCTAAGAAATAGAAAGGTCTTGTGAGAAAGTAGGTCTGATACTCCCCCTCCCTACTGCACTGTTCAAAGACAGTAAGCAATGATTAGCAAATACTTTGCTAAAAAAGCCTAACTTGTTAGTGAAAATTCAAATTTTGAGTATGCTGTAATAAAGTATGACCTTGGTAGCACAAAGATATGACATTCTTATTTTTGATTCCACAGAGTTCATATCTGATATCATAGTTTAGACTATCCACACTAAAGGGAAAAGGCTGAAGTCAGTTTATCTTGTGTTCTAGTAGCTGTAAGAACTCTTACAGACTCATAGCAAAGATTAATCTAATATCATGTACTGCTTTAGTAGAAGACTGCACTCATTGCTAAGAAACAGGGGAAAGTAGAGAAATCTTTTCCATCTTCTGATTAGAATTTAGGGGTTTTCTGAACTAGAGACCTGACCAAAAGCATTATCTTTAACATCTATTGGAAAAAAAGGGATGTCAATTCTCCATGCCATTTCACAAACAGGTCTGAAGTTTTGATCCAGAAGCAGTACATAAACAGATGAATCAGATCAGAAAGGAAAATGGTGCATTTACAACAAAAGGACATCTGATTCTGAAATTGTCTGGTATCAGTTTCATAAAATTAGGTTTAACAATATTTTTAAAGTATTAAGAATTTGCTAGGCAAGTTATACTTTGTGACATTGTTGGATTTTTCTTTAAAGACAATATTCTGGAAAATTGCTGGTGAAACAGAGGTCTCTGAGACAGCTAGAGAAAGAAAAGAAGTTAGGATCATAAAGAATAAAATACATGATTGTGAACAAGAAAGATGTTATTACAAATGTCACTCTAAAAAAATATATATATATACATTTACTTTAATCTAAAGGAATAATCTGAGAGACAGGTTTGCAGGATGTCATTACAGCTAACACCTGCAGCATGTTTCATGTCTGAATCCCCTCTTTGACACTCCACAAGTCCTGAAGGGTTTTTAAGAACTTAGGCACCTTCCGCTAAACAGATTACCCACTTGTCACTTGTCCAAATAAAGTTTGAATACTACTGTATTAGTAAGAAGAAAAATCACCTCAAATTTAATTCACCAACAATAGATTAAGAGACCAGTCCTGGTTTCTAATTTCCTCCTGGTGAAGGAAACTTGAAAGTTCATCCATCAGGCAACTTTTCTGCTGTGTAACTGCATTTCTGAAAAAGAGCCTGTCTTGTTTCATTGGGGTTTTTTTGCCTGGTTGGTTTTTTTCACTCCAAAAAGGGTGAATTTTAAGTGATTTTGACTTTGATACCTGGAACAAAAGAGTTGTGAGGCAGATGACTTCAGCTGGATTGAATTCTGGGGCTCTGGCTACATCATTTTAAGTTACAGATTAGTGTGGGGGTTTGCAGAAATTTCTACCTCTATGCAAAAGTGAGGTAAATTTAGAGGACAAAAGTACTTTGCTGTAGTAACAATATAATTTTTTTTCAGGAAAATGGTTGTCTTTCTCATGCGAATCTGTAGTTGCTAATTTTTTGTGTATGGTAGTAAATTACAAAGAATTGAAAATCCAGAATCTCAATTTCATCTTCAACAGCATAAAAAGATCCTGAACAGTCCACCCTTTTTTGCATCCCATCCCTACCCTCTGCCCATCTTTCATTTCAGGGCCAAAAGGTAGGTAGGTATATAGGTAAATAATTATTGCAACGAAAATTCTTGAGAACTACTACACTGTTTCTAGTTGTGGCACAGTGCTGAGACTTTTATGACAGCTCTCCAGCAAAGTGGGGAGAAGGAAAAAGATGACACATCATTCATCATGACTTTGCCCTTATGAAAACTGCATAGACTTTCCTTTTTTAAAAAAATTGATGGAGTTTATATATTGATTTAATTTATTTTCAAATGCTGGGACAGTTAAAGAAATGGAGCCAAAATAAAATAACCCATTTGTATAAGTCTGGGGAATTGATAAAAAACATTGCATTTGCATGAGATTTTTCAAAAAAGATTGTTTAATATCGCTGTCCTTTAAAACCCCGAATGGTATAGTTGGGAAAGATATAAATCAGGTAGATGAACACTGCATCCTTAGTGCTGCCACTTATGCCTCGAACTAATAGAAGATGCAAATGATGCTTATTAAGAGAAGTTAAAGGAGATAGAATTAGCACTACAGATCTAATAGAAAACCTAGTTTTTATTCCAGGGATTTCATAAACGAAAACTAATAAGTGCTTTACAGTCCAAAATGTTCATCCAGTCTTTTCTCCTTTGGTATTGATATGCTATATAACCAATTTTAACTATTCAATAGGAGGAAGTTACTATAGACAGGTCTTGCAGAGTAATTATGTTTTCAGGAATAATGAAAGGATGAAATGTACAGAAATTAGATGAAAGATTAAATAGACCTTTTCAGTTCCAAGAACAGTTGATAATGCCTGTTATGGGTATGTTATACTCAATGAACTGTTATGGCCAAAAATAAAAACCCATAAAGTTTCATACAGAGCCAAGAATTTATTTCTAACCTAATAATAATGTCAACAGTCTAAATACAATAGGCCCAATTAATCTTGCTACAGTAATATTAAGTTATAGTCCAAATTCATGCTGAAAAGCCTTACTATTGATGTCATTAAGATTGTTATTCAACACTTAACGAATAACTACTTTTTTCTTCGGTGTTGTATTCACTGCTAACATCTGTTGCATCACAGGGTCAATTGTACTTATCTCCATCATGCAGAGAAGTGGTGGCAGGCTATCAGCATCCTGAGTTGCTTCCAAATAGGGCTTCAGTTTAGGTGTGTGTACAGCATCCCTTCTGCCTCGCTGCTGGCATTCAGCTGGGACTATCTTTACATGCTTTCTTATCACAGTCTGCACACTGAAGTTTGAAAATTGCACCATAGCCTCCTTCAACTTTATTTGCCATAAGGGGCTACTGCTCTTTAGGCAAAGAGTGAAAAACCTGGTCTGTCAGACCTTTACATTAAAGTTTATTCACAGGGGGCAACTAAAGCTAGGAATTAATCATTAGACCAACAGAGAATTATTAAGAGGAGATAAGAGCAGCTCAGGCCAAGGCAAGTCCAGACAAGTCCTGAGAGCTTCACAATCAGGTCAACACAAAATCTGTAGACTTTTACTAGCCATGGAAAAGGTCATATTTACCGTCTTACTGGCAGGGAAAATATGGCAATAATGGCCAAGTGAAGCTCACTGAAAGAGCAAATTGCTTCAGTAGATTATGCAATGACAGAATTTGACTGCTCAGTCATTCTATTTTGAAAAGAGGAAAATCATTGAACAAGGCTTTGGACACAGCAAAAAAAAATGGAGGGATCAGAACAAGACATTAAAATAGTGAGGTCAGAAAGTTATGTAAAAAATGTATTATGGCAGTTAAAACACTCTGTAGGTGGGGGAAAAAAAAAAAAGTAATATTGGCAAAAAACCCACAAACCCAAACAAAAGCCTACACAAGCTCACACATTTAAAAATTACCATGAGTTGAATGTCTCATGAGTTGAAGCAATTTTTGTGCTTTAAAAGTATTGAGATGAATTTTCTCTGAACATATGGATCACTGCACAAGAAACTTAGGTGTGGGATTTGTTTTGGAAATCGTCGCATCCAAGATGCTGCTCCAAGAGAGCATCTTCAAGTGCGGCAAGCCCTGGAGGTTTCACGCCCATCCACGCGGGAAGGATGGGTGCTGATGCCACACTAGATGGCAGTGCTGTTCACGGAGCAGGCTGCCTTCAAGCCTTCGTGTGGGAACGGCTTCTCCAGGGCTACATCTGACTCCTGCTAAGTGATAACTTATCGCTGTGTTGATGGCTAAAACGAAGTAATGCGCATCTGGAAAAAAATAAAAGCACAAAGAAAAAAAGACTGGACTTGATATGATAAATCAGGAATTTCTATGTAGGCTGGATACGAATTTGGAAGCTCAGATACTGTTGAATGCATTTCATGTTTGATATGTCCAATGAAAAAGCAAATTATATTAGAAAATCACATACTGATCACATGCAGAATTGTATGTGAGTTCACAGTGAACAGCAAAAAGTGTTTTAATACTACATACAGACCTAAAGGAATTATTCTAACGCTTAGAAAGTAGAACAACACATTTCTTATCATAGAATGGTTTAGATTAAAAGGAATCTTAAAGATCATCTAGTTCTAACTCCTCTGCCTTGGCCAGGGACAACTTCTACTTGGCCAGGTTTCTCAGAGCTCTATTCAACCTGTCCTTGATATGTTGTTATGAATTCTCATTCTAAGAACATGCTTTTCTATGGAGACATCATATTCCAGGCAAATGGATTGGTGAAGACTGGGGAAAAAGAAAAGGGGAAAACATTATTTCAAGAAACACAAATTGCTCTTCTTAAACAATTTCAGTTGTACATGCATCAGTCATTCAAGCAAACTCTCTTGTGAAATTTGTAGAGTAATGTGAAAAATAAAATGTCAGTTGTGGGAAAAGCCCCTTTGCATATATTTCATTGAAATTCCTTTCAGTGATGACAGTTAGGAAGTTTTAACAAATCTAAAAGCATAAAAGACTGCCACATGAATGTAAAGATGGAAAAAAGTCAATCCAGCATTCAGTTCCTTCAGTAAAACTCTCCAGAGAGCAGAGAAGATGCTAAGACGGAGTCTACCCAGACTTTGACTGACTGCATTGTTGCTGACCTGGCTGCAGCAAATTACCTCATATAACCTCACAGAAGAAAAATGTATTTTATTCCTTAAGACCTAAAACCCCCCAAACATTTTAACAAAGTGCATTTTAGTAAAGTATAAAAGCATAATCCTAGAAACACCAGTTAAAATATAGCCTACCTGTGGAGACAGGTAACCTACATTTGAGTTTGACTTTCCCCATCCTGGAATGTTCTAGTTCTTTCTCTTTGCAAGGCTACCTCAGTTTTTATAGCATTGAAGAGCTTTTAACACTTCACTCATGACAGCATGGGTCAAGAAAGCAGTAATCCCTCACAGAGCTTCCCTGAAAAGCTGAATCCAGCAGAACTCTTGATTAAAGGTTTGTAAAAAAAGCCATGGACAGTGCAATGAGTGGAGTAACAGAAACAGTCAAGTTTTAACAGTGTACAGTTTCTGTGTGGTGCCTAGAAACCCAACAGCAGTGGTTCAGGACGTTGCATGAAGCTAGAAAGGCAGAGGAGTACAAGTTGAATGTAGGCTAGCCTAAATTCATTGATAAGGAGAGAGCTATAGAGTCCTAGAATACAGTATTTTTTGGTGTTTCCAACAGATATATGGAGATACCAATGCTGTTGTACAACGTATTAATGAAATGTCATGTCAAAATCTCCATTTATTTCTAATCTCTATGTTCAATATAGAAAAGTTCAAAGCTGCTAGAATAATCGTTTAGGTTGGAAAAGACCTTTGAAATCATTGAGTCCAACTATAAATAGGCTCATGAAGGTCTGTGTTTGTGAGATCTTTCCTTCCCAGAAAAAAATTTCCTTGCTGGTTTCTTCAGGGTATGTTAAGAAGGAATGGTAAAGAGGAAGAAACTGGAAAGATCCTGCTGGTAACATTGTGCCTGAGACTGTGACAAAAGTTGCTGACAAATTCAGAGACAATTTGGCATTGTGTACTGAATAAGCCAGCAGATCCCACTGAGTACTTGCAGGGTTCCGGGATAAAGGTGTTTTCCTCAGAATGTCACATGATGTGTATGCTCAGCATAAAAATGAGATATGGCACACAGCCATATACTGCTCCAATTCAGGTATTAGCAAGAGACAATATTATGGGGAAAAAGAAAATCTTTAAGATTTTATAAAACAAAGGAATGCTAACAGTGAGAACAGTGCAACTATTGTGACTGAGGCTTCCAGTAAGCTGATTAAAGTTTGTTTGTCCCAGACATACTGAATTTTTAACTGGAGTCTGACGCTATAAATGTAACAAACTGAAAAAGTCCCATTATTTCCTGCTTGCAGGGCCTTCTTTGCATGTTTTTCCAGAGTTAAGAGAAAAGCTACCATAGTTACTTTGTGCAGCAGAGGAGCAATTCATAGAAACTCTGGCATTTGCTAATAATCTGCAAGAGTGTGGAAACCAAATGGCAGCGATTTCAGTGAAGTAGCAGAAAGCTCGCTCAGCTTCTTTTCATATTGTCACTCATATTGCTTTAATAGGGAAAACAAACTGAACTAGTTTTCTGGTGTGTCATTGTTTCTCCCAGTACTTTTTCATTCAATGTTTTAAACCTTATGGATCAGAAGTGGTCAGGACTTGCTTGACCTGCCTTGAGGTCAGGCACAGTACCTATGTCTTATAAACAGAAGAAAATATTTGCTTAGTTTATGCTTATAATAGTAATGTGGACTATGTTCATTAGAATTTGTACACATTTTATTTGAAAAGTTAATTTGTGACATGCAAGATATTATGATGCTTTATACACTTATCTTTTCTCACAAAACTTCCATTCATGTGCTGTGAACTCCACTGTATTCCCAATAGTTTTAAGTTTCAGGCCTACGAAACATGTAAAATGCCCAAGTACAAAATTTAGATCCGTAGAAACTGTGCTGACCTGCCTCCATAACTTGGGCCTGTAAATTCTCCTGTGCACGTCAGCTTTCTCCAACATATTTTCTAGTGTCTGCTTCTGGGTATATCAAGGTCTGACTATATTCCCACAATGCTAAGCAATTTGAAGACTTATTTCAGACCCATGTCAGCAGAGAGTAGGCTCTTTCTGTCGCAGAAATAGTGGGGTCTAATGCTGCAGAGGCTTCTTACCCTGTCCTTGATATTGTTCTAACATAAGCAATCTGATCAAATTAATAAAAATCAATCTGCAATATTCAGTATAAATATAAAAGCCTGGAAATTGCCCACTAATTTATTTATTTTGGGGTGAGTAAAACAAGAAAGCCCATTCAGATCAATGACTTCTATCGAGTTCCTTTCTGAGCCATCAACTCTTCCCATGCTGCATCAGAGGATCCAGGGCTTTCATCTGTGGGTGTGAATGCCACTTCCAGCTCCAAAGTTCAGGTTAAGTTCTGTTTCAGTCCAGTCCTCCATCATTTCTGTTTCTTTACAGAAATGCTCAAACTATGTTAAGCACATGTAAACACCAAGACGACAGTTAAGTCTGTGACAAATTTTACCCTTCAGCAATCTAGGACATACAATTGCGTGTTTCAATTCATTTGGAGAAATGCTAGACATCCCCACATTGTGTCTCATTTGGATTAAACCATTGTGTTTCTGCTCTGTAATGACTCTGTAGTGTGTGGCTCTGTGGCACTCCTCTCAAATGACAACAGACTTGCTTCATTCTTCACAAATCTTGGATAGTCAGCACTTTCAGAAACTAAGCTGAAATTAATTTATCCTACTGGAGGACAAGAACAACTTCCCTAAAATCAATTAAATCACACTAAGCAGCAGATGGAACCTAAGCAGAATACTGTACAATATTTGGTAGCAGAAAAAAACCCCCCACCTTCTGTGTGATTCTTAAAGCTAAGTACTGTAATAGCAAAATATATTTTTATTTTCTTGGATTTTTCTGTGTTTTTATGTTTTCTTCTCAGGTCTGTTCAGGATCTGAATTTGCCAGTGAAGTGTGCCAAGGGTGTTTTCCTATTCTAGTTAAATTAAAAAAAAAAATTGCCTTGAAGAAAAGAGAAGACATGACTGGCAATACAACACTATCTGAACACCAGAGTTCTTGAATTTTAACCATGTAGTTCACTTGTATAAACCAATACTTAGAAAAATTCTTCAGAATTACTGAAGCCTAGAATAAAAAGAGGAAAAGAGTTTTCTATTTTCCTGCTATTATATGCCTACGTGTCAGGAAAAAAGAGGTATTTGAAGAATCAAAGAATGATTTGGAATTATATCAATATGAAAAGATTAAAGAAAGAGTGGGAATATAATGATCTCAACTCCCCAAAAGTTTGTCATTCAAATGAAAGTATATTTGGAGAAGCAACAGAGAAATTTAATTCTGTTATTTTCATATTACTAAATTATCACCTGTCTGTGAGGTGTGTAAATCATGATCAATCCCAGTGAATAAAAATCTACAGTCAGTAACTGAATCTCTAAATAAAATAGGGTTTAGTAGATCTCAAAAAAAAGTTTTCTAGTTAAAACTTAAAAACAAACAATAGTAGTATTATGGTATTAACAAAAGCCTTAAAGAACACTCACATTTATTGAACCGAGAATATTCAGTCCTTGGCACATTTAAAATATTTAGGAAACCAGAAAAATACTCTTTGGAACACCAGGTTCTCATGTATGTGTGATGATCACATAAGCCCTTCATTTTTAGGGTAAAACTCATCAGATATTTAGATCTTTTTGAAGAAGGGCTTCATTTATATACAAATATTTCTAGTTTTTCTCCATTATGGCAAGTAATTAACTAGCAGTTCAATCCCTCCTATGAGGCCTCTACCCTTAGAACATCATAGCTTTACTGTGTCTCATAGACATTTATTTACATCAGTAAACAGAATGAGGGCAAGAATGAAAAATGGGAACAAGCAATCATTTCTGCACAAAGGAAGCATGCAGCACAAAGGAAGCATGCAGCACAAAGGAAGATGACTCAAGTAGCAAGATTTCTGTTACAGAACTACAGGTTATGGATGCCAAAACCAGTATTAAATGTGATAATGAAAAATAATAATGAAAAACTCAAGCAACATTTTAACTTCTCTGAGCAAAGTGCCTCAGCCCAAGACAGCACTGACTGAAATTCTGCTAGACCCTGTATTTTAGAGAGCTGTGGGTAAGGTTTGGTTTGAAATCTGGAAGGCTTGTCTTCACCACTTTCTGAGCCCAAAACCACTTAAGATTCCTGTACTAAACTGAAGCTAATACTTCACCTACTTGGTCCCAGCCACAAAGGGCACTGAACAACTTCAACTACTCTATCTCCTTGTACCTGTCAGCACAGCTGGCATGTGAAACAGCAGGAGGTAAACATAAGATGAAAGTACTACAGAGCTCCTGGCTTTTGTGTCCTACACAGATCTTGAATGATGTGGTGATATCTCATGGCTTTCCTCCTTGGTACACACAAAATGCTGCTGCTAGGGGGTACAAAAGGCTAGCTCTACAAAAATAAACATTCTCCTACAGAGTAAACAAAAAGATGCAGAAAAATTAGGCAAACACCTCTCTTCAGTGAAGTGAATGAAAGGTGTTCTATTTGGGTTTTAAATAACAGTCAGAGGTTTATCACAAGACTGAGGTCATCCAAAGTAAATAGAGCTTAGCAAAACAGGTAAAGTAAAAGCAATATCTTGTGGAAATGTAATATGATTTGAGATGAAAATGATTAATCATTTCAGCCAAAATTGATCTGAGCATCAAAGACAACTCAAAAGCTCATGCTGATCTAGTGGGAAAGAGGCTCAATCCCATAGTTAAATGTTTCATTTAAGCTTACAAGGTAAAAGAGGATAACATATTAATGCCAGTAGGACCAGGGAAATGACTGCCACTCTGGACTTGGCACTGGTGAGGCCTCAATTTGAATGCGGTACCCAGTTCTTGGCTCCTCACTTCAAGTGAGACTTTAAGGTGCTGGAACATGTCAAGCACTGGAGCTAATGGAGGGTCTAGAGAATAAGTCCTATGAGGAGCAGCTGAGGGAGCTGGGGTTGTTAAATCTGGAAAAACAGGAGGCTCGGGGTAACCTTATCACTCTCTACAACTGCCTGAGGGTGTAGCCAGGTAGGGTTCAACCTCTTCTCCCAGCGACAGGACAAGAGGAAACAGCCTCAAACTGCACCAGGGGAGTTCATTAGGAAGAATTTCTTCACTGCAAGTGGTTAAGCATTGGAATGGGCTGCTCATGGAAGTGGTGGAGTCACCATCCCTGGGAGTGTTCAAGAAACAACTGAACACGGTGCTCAGTGCTATGGTCTTGTTGATGTGGTGGTGTTGTCAAAGATTGGACTTGAAGGTCTTTTCCAACCTTACTGATTCTATTATTCTATGGTTCTAAGATAGCACAAATGCCACCCCAGATGTCCACTTAACTGGAAATACAAAGGACCCAGAAGCCACCGACTGGTGGAGGAAAGGATATGGAGGTCCAGCCTGAACAGGAGTAAACTATGTAGTTCTGTTCTTAAAGTATAGGGAGAAAGTTTATTTGGAAATAGTATCCAACTACAGTTCACAAGTGTATCTCCTTACTTAATCTTTACATAGAGAAAATGGATA
Organism: Corvus brachyrhynchos; assembly: GCF_000691975.1. NCBI lineage: Eukaryota > Metazoa > Chordata > Aves > Passeriformes > Corvidae > Corvus > Corvus brachyrhynchos. Next base: position 1,603,544 of record NW_008240226.1, read on the forward strand.
TTTATTTACAATTTTAATTAAGACACTTAAAAACTAATTTTGCTATAACTTGGAGACTTAGCTCCTCTTCCCTTCTCATTTATGCAATAATTTTTCCTTATTCTGCTGCTTCTACTTGTTCACAGTATTGGCTGCAACATTAATAATGATTTAGCATAGGTCTGCTGAGATGGGGGTGAGAGGGGGGAAAGCAATCTTATTGTGACAGATTCCAGGATACTGGAATTCCACCATACTGGGGTATGGTGGATTGTGGTTTGCTTTTTTTTCTTGAATCTCATACAAGGAGAGTACTGAAAAATTTTACCAGACAAGTACATTTTTTTTCATAGGTATAATGACAATTAAAAGGAAAGCATATACCTAAGTTTTCATTACTAGAGAAAAATATAAAAAGAAGCATTGCACAATGAGAGAACTATTTGTCCATCCTTGTGTAAAGGACACATACCTGGAGAAGATTAAAAATAAGAACATTAACATCATGACTTGTAACAGGAGGCTATTTTTTTCATCTATTAAATTAAAATAAGAACAAGTTTAATATTCATAAGCTAGAAGAAGCAATTTTTCATGCATTAGTTCTAAATAGAAAAAAGCAATTTCAGTATCTTTCAGTCTTTTATCAATAACTGAATTTGTCATACTTTGTGAAAGACAGCTCACTGAAGACAGTTTAAAATCATTTTTAAAGTAGTGGCACACCAACAGGGCATTTAACCCATTAAGAGGTGACAGGCAGGATAGATTCAAGTGAAATATGTATTTGTAACTCCTGTTAATGAATTTTTATCACTGGTCAATAGATTTTTGACACATAGTCTTGTTAGTACTTTCTCTGAAAATTTCATTCTAGGTTACTATTTAAACAAAACAAACACCTCTGCCACCTTCCCCCCCCCCGAAAAAAATCCAACAAAAAAACAATCAAAAACCCCTCAAATCCAAACAAAAACACCCCAATATAAAACCAATATAAAACCCCTCGAACAATCTGGAAGTTGAATTACCTGTGCTAAGGAACCTAAGCATATCTTAGATGATGATCTCTTTAACTCTCAGATTACAGACCTGTCAGAATCTCTTCCTTCCTCAATACAACAAGGAAATAGTTCACCACACTTTGTTGCCTTTACTGTGTTGTGTTATACTCACTGACTGTAAAATAAGTCCTAACATCAGCGTAAGTAAGATTTTGTCCCTTTCTTCCAAATTTAAATATTATGGTGATTCCATGAAGTACTCTAAGTACTGATTTTTTTTTTTTTTTTTTTTTAATTCCAGTATTACATAAAATGGATTGACAATGTGTGGAGGTAGGAGTCCAACACTCCCTGACTAGGTTCTTTTAGAGGTTCCACATTGGAGGATTTGAAGTTTAATATCAAATTTACTTGACATAATTGTTGTTTCATGACATTTTGATTTAGTAGAGTATTACAGCAGCACACTGAAATCGTAACAGAAGCATGATGTAGCTATTGCAAAACGCAGTTGAATCACCATGCAAACATAGTTCCATCACCAGTCCCAGTTTTCTCATCATCATGGTGCTGGGTGTGTCAAGTCACCAGAAAGATCAACAATGGCTGAAACAGGTCAAGCCCATTACTCTCTTCTAAGTTCATTTTAGTAGCTGGCCAGTTTTCAAAGTGAACATTAGGTTGAGCCACACGTACACTTTCTCTCCCCACGCTGCTCTGGCTAGCTCAGAACAGTCTCCACTAATTATCCCAGGGAAAGCTGTTTATACAACCTGATGACTCACTGGTAGAGATGTGTATCTAAGACAAAGTTTACTTTTCAGTCCCCCTAAAAATGCAGCTTTCTTTACAATAATTGGTCATTCTTGACATTCTTCCCTGAGCTCATTATTTTTGCCCTTCTCCTCTGAGTCTTCCTCCATTGTGGGGAGATTGGTCACAGTGAAACACCGTCAGTGTGGTGCAAGTGCAAAGGGTCTCAACTGCTGGGCTCCATCTCACAGCTCTCTAATTAGCGTATGTATGTACAGAATGACTTTTTCCCCTCTCTCACCTCATATGCTTTCTGAATTTGGCTGAAATTAGGATTTTTAGATACAAAGTTAAGACTATGTTTTTCCTCATTTAACAACAGTATTCACAAAAAAATGAATTCATACTTACGGCTTATTACAGCTAAATAATGTTTAAATATGTCCTTTTTTAATTCCTATGTGTTCTACATTTTAGTTGCTAACCTCAAAACAAAGTTTTCAGTAGGTTTCTTTAGGAACTGCTTAAGATGAAGACCAAAATGCAAAGGACAAACTGATGAGAGATGAACAGGACTTTATATTAAAAGTGTTTCCTTTGAAGACATGACCATAGTTATGACGTGAGTTCTCCTATCTCAAATTGATTAGTAAGTTAACAGATCATTTTATTCCCCTACTGAACTATACTATAAATGCCTAGAACAGTTTGACTAGAAAAGCTGAGACAAGGACACACTTAAATGGCTATGTTCACATTTGGACACAGAATGGTAAGAGATCTTATCTACAATGGTTTTCTCAAGTTCTCCTTCCCTCTGCCACAGCTTTTTTTCAGATACATCAAAAGGAGCACTTACCTCTGCATATTTCATCCTGTGCAAGTTCTACAATCAGCTTGGGATTTCCTGGAATCCAAGAAACGTGTTCTGGATTTCAAATGAGAATATCCTTGGTTTAAAGTGAGATGTTCAGAGCTAAGGATTTCAAGTGACAAAACATATTGTTTTTTGAGTTTTGCTTAGGCCATACTTCAGCCAAACCGTAACACTTGCAGGTTTTACATTAAACCCAATCAGAAACTTAAACAACTAAAATAAATTAAGTCTCCTATTGTTTCCATCCCCAAGTCATAATGATAGAATCACAAGACAACTGAGGTCTGAAGGGCCCTTGGCAGGTCTCTAGTCCTACACTCTGCTAGTCACAGCCAGTTCCACTAAAGGTCAAATGGGCATAATCCAGACAGGTGTAAAAAACACCAAGGATGGAGACTGCATAGTCCCCCTAAGCAACCTGCTCCCATGCTTGACTGTCATTGCAGCTTTTCCTTACATCCAGTCTGAAACTCAATTTATGCTGCTGTGTCTTGTCCTCCTGCTGCACACAGATGTGAAGAATCTAACCCTGCCTCTTTTATAACCTCCCATGGGTACTGGCAGGCTGTTCTTAGGCCTCCCTGAAGACATCACCTCTCTAGGTTGAAAAAGCCCCCTTACATCAGCTTTCCTCATAGAGCTGCTAGCAAAAAATGGGAAAAGGTTCCAGCTCTTCCCCTCATTTAGATTAAAGCTTTCAGTCAGGCCATCTGTATTTGAGAAAGCTGAACTTCAACTGTAAGAGCTACGAAAGCAACCACGGTGATCAAATATTTGTTTAACTTCACTGAAAAAACAATGGTGAGAAGTTGTGACCATTGTTTACATACAGAGTCTGGAATATATTGTCAAAAAAGAAGTAGAATTATTGAAGGCAAATAATAATAATCACATCACTCAACCTGCTGGTCATGTCTCTCTTGATGCAGACCAGGATGCAGTTGGATTTCTGGGTTGCAAGCACGCACTGCTGAGTCATACTGAGCTTTTCATCCACTAACACTCCCAAGTCTTTCTCCCTAAGGTTTGCTTCAATCCATTCTCCACTCAGCCTGTACTTGTGCTTTAGATGTACTAATAGATGAGCTTTTCTTTGTAGCAGCCAAAGGAAACTTTTCCAGTTACTTAAGAAAAAAAATTCTTTCCAACTGCATATTATTTTGCATATACATAAATACATCTCTTTTCATACATCTGTATAAAACAATAGGTGCTTTCAAATAGTCAGTTTTACTTGCCAGCTCAGTGTGGCTGATTGGACGATTCACCAAAGTCAGGACTGTTTAAAATTTATGGGGTTTATTCTCCTTTTGTCAAGCATTTTCTACATACAGAACATTCACGTGGTATAAATTACAGAACAAAAAATGCATGAGACAGACTACTGTAATTGAGTAACAGACAGTTTACATGATTATTGTTTGTTCACAAAGGAAAAGAGTTCTTAAAAAGGAAAACAGATTCAGTAGCTAGAAATGTAAGCAAATTTTTATCTCAGTTAAATCTACTTACCAGGAGGTTTGCTCAAGCTAAAGAGAGATCTACTGTACCACACAGGGCAGAATGCTCAATGCACACAAGATTACAATGCTAGAAAATTCCAGATTTCTAAGCAATTTTACACAATCTAAATTGCAGTAAAACTTTGTTTAAAAAAAGGTATTTTTTTTCTGATTGCCTTCAGTAAATGGAGGTCATTTTAAGAGCTTATAAGCATTCTTTAGCAAAAAACATAATAAAAATAAAAATACTCTCAAACTTCTAAGTCATTGTTCTGAGTCTGGATAGATGTTCACTGCTGGCTTCCTATTGACTTATTATTCTATTTATGGGAATCTTATTTTTCCCATTTACATGTTTAACCAGTGTTAGGACATTAAGTAAACAAACTATAAAAAATACAAAGTTTTTGTTGTTTCAGTTTTTTCCTTTTTTTTTTTCTTTTGCATTAATCCAATTGGATGCATGGACTAGAAAACCTGTTGAGCTAACCAAATGTTTTAACAAACAGGAATCAATGGTACAATGAATAAGCAAAAATGTTATCTACTGATTGTAGACTTCAGTTCTTTGCATTTTCTTCATTTTCTTAAAATGCATTTTCTTTATTTTTAATTAACTGTTTCCTCAATGATATAAGTGAAGTTTTGTAATGCCAGGTTTTTAGAATGCGGTATACTCTGAAAGGATGTGCAATATTTCTCTTCACTAGACCTGAAACTCCTTGCTGATGCCACCCTGTGATAGCTGAAAAAATCTATTTTTTTTCTAAAAAAAGGTTAAGCTTCTGCAAGCAGCTTTCTCAACTAAGACACCATAAAAATAAACTCCAAAATGCAGTGATCAGAAAACACTGCAAATATAATTTCTGGGGTTTTTTTTCTTGTCCATGTATGTTGCACAACTTGACACCAGGAATTTGGTAGCAAAACTTTCTTTCCAATGGCAAGCAATCCTGTAGCCACAGTGGGAAAAAATTTTATAATTTCTATGTTTGTCTTTCTTGTGAGACTTTCGCTTCAAGGCACAAAAAGATTTAACAGTGGACTGGACAGGACATAATATTTCAGCTTAAGGAGTCAAAGGTTGTTGTACATCAGCTCTTGCTTTGTGTCTGAAGCAGAACGTAACAAAATTTGAATCATATTTAACTCTTCCATTTACAAATGCAAAGTACCATATTAAATTCCCTGAAACTTTTTTGGTTGGTTTTTTTTTTTCCTTCTTCTTTTACAATAATTTATTATACGTATCATGAATTTCAATATTTAGTTATTTCAGTCAAATAACACAATCTCAGTTGATAATTAATAAGGAGTACCATCATCAAATAGCCATCATTTTAGTCACTTTTATGTGGAAGTTGATTCAAATTGTGTACATGTCAAAGGAATAACAGGTATAGAAGGGCTTAACAATTAAAAATGAAAATTGTGTAAATTTGAAGAATGGTGTAATTTAAGTGCAATGTACTGTAAAACTATTAACTCAGTAAATAAATATCTAACACAGATCCTTATGCTTCTCCGACCCAAATTACTGTGTTGCCTCTCTCAACTTCAGTGATTTCACAATTTAACTTATTGAGCCGTCCATCCAGGATAAACAGAGATTCCTTGGAAGGGGTCATGAGATACTGACCAAAAAGGCCACTGTCTTTTATAAGACGGTTCTTACTGTTCCAAGGCCATTCGTCTGCCTTGATGGGCTCCTTCAGACTCTTCACCATTTTAACCTTGCCAGAGGAGAGCTCCATGAAGAGAACATCAGTTTGTGTGCTGGAGCTGCAGTAGACATTGTACTGATGAGCTTCAGTGAAGGATGGCTGAAAAGCTACATCAGATATGTGCAAATTAGTGTGAATGTCAAATGCATCCTGTATTTCTCCTCTCACTGTGATGGACTGGATCCTCATGAGGCCTTTTGCATCATCAATGCTGAGAAGGTAGTGTCCATCTGGGGAGATATGTGGCACGCCCGTCACATCGCCGTTGTATCCGATCACGGAATCAGTAACGCTATCCACTATGAGCTGCGGTAGGACAGCCCCGGTGGTGTCAGGCTTACAGCAGATAAAAAGATATCCTCCAAGATGTGTATAAGCCAGTGACTGAGGAATGCAATTATAATCCTTTAAACTAATTGTCTTGATGTATGACATTGTTTCTAGATCAATTTTCTGGAGCATGGGATCATCCTTATGAAGAATATATCCAAACCTGAAAGGAGAAGCACAAAACCAAAGTCAGAGCTACTTGTGTG
>NW_008240226.1:1609952-1637775 GCF_000691975.1 Corvus brachyrhynchos
CAGCGGAGTATATATTGCTATATATCTTAGCTTCAGATGTTTCAGATATTAAGCAGTTTATAATACTTAATTTTTAGTGTTCTTGTAAATTAGAGTGCATCCAAAAAAATGCCTAAAACACATTTATCTGATTATTGGGAAAGTTCTTTTTTCCTACTGACATGAGGGAAAAGGTAAACATTACTTTCAGCATATCTATCACTTCTAACTTTTACAAAAGCCAGGAAGGAGAAAGAGATTAAATATCAATAGATAGTACATCCCACATATTTGAATTCAGTTCATACAGCTCTTCGACTTACTTGGGAACATCATCTTAACCCAGTGCTCATTGTTATTCAGATAATTATCTGAATCTTCCTTATTTTAATTCAATAGAAATGAATATCATAAAAGGATTTAGGTTTATGCCTCCTAATTATCCAAACACCATATTTCTTACAATTTAAATGACCCTTTATGCTCTTCCATACCTCAAGGAACTTTCACTGAACATGAATAATATGGTTAAATTTTTAAATCCTAGAGCTGATTGTTTTTAACCTTTTAAATATAAACTATATGACTATTCTTTAATGTTAATGTATATATTCTGACTGTACAATCAAATATATATAAATATATATATGCAAAAAATGTACTTCTAAATATTATGGAGTCATGTGGAAGTATACTAGCTTTACTTATCTAAGTAGCTTTCACAGCACTTTTCCCAAACAGCTGTTTTCCTTCGGCACATTTCTTGGCATTTTCCTCTGAATCTTTGATCCTAAGAATGAGGCTGTGTAATAATATATATAATCTAAAAAGCCCTTTCACATCCTGTTGATTTAAAGCTCTATGACAGTCAGAATGCTCCAACAATTGAGTTGACAAATAACACAGTATTTTCACACTATACTTGCAACCCCAGTGTATTTATTAGTCAGTGAACCACCAAAGTAATAGGTAAAAAAGGTTTCAGGACATCGTTCAGTCAGTTCCTCAGTATAAGACAGGGTGAATTACATCTGCACTTTCTACTGAATTGATGTAAGAACACTTTTAATTTTAGCCCCACCTTCCAAAATCCTTGCATACTGCTGCAGTATCATAAAAGCACAGAACTAAAGAACTATTTCTGTTGGAAGGGACCTCAGGATTTCATTTGGTCCAAATCCTGCCCAAAGAATGGCCAGCATGAATCAGATTGGCCGCGATTACAATTTGAGCTGATTATGAGATCATTTTTGACTTTGATTATTCTGCCACTTATAAATACATGAATTCAGTCATCTTGGTTAGAAAAGTGTGAGTGAGCTTTTACGAAAGTCATGTCTGGAGAACTTGGAATGGATAAATTACCATTACTTTTCTACTCATGAAGTCTGCTGTTTTGTCATAGAAAAGATTAGGATCATCAAGCAGAATTTAGTTTTTAGGTTTTTTGGCCACATAACATCTGTTTGTTAATCTTTTTTGGTAGCCATAAAGTCATTGATTTCTGGTTCCATTATTAGTTAGTAAGCATTTTTCAGCTATAAGAAAGAGACTTGTGCTGTACTATGTACAGAATCATCCTGTAATAGAAAAGTTTAAATAGGTAACAACACTGACATTTCCCACGTCTCCATGTTTAATAACCAATTATCTGGGCAGTGGTTACAAAAGGACAATAGAATTGGCTTATTGATTGCCTTTTTACATAACAATGCTCAGCAACAATCAGTGAACTATCCAGGAGTGTTCACAAGAAGATAAAGGGAAAACAAGTAATTTTAAGGTCAGTGTGATGACAGGCACTTAATTTTAATTAACAGTAAATTAATTTTCAGCTATTATAATATTATTTAATCCATTTTAATGAAAGTACATAGTACAGAGAGTTCTTGCTTTAACTACTTTTGATCTCAATTTTTTGCAAACACACAATAAACTTTTTGTGTTTGAGATTGGCAAGCTGACCTTGGGATTGAAAACATTATTCTTCTCTTTCAGTATACCAACATATAGTCATGGGAAAAATCAGGAAATCTTTTTTAAAAGTGAAAGAAAGGGCTCTCTCAGAGTTGCTTTTATCTAACATGGGTATTAAACCACAGACTTATATCCAAGTGAAATTTTCCAATATACATAAACATACACCAAATCCATACTGAAAACACAGCAGTCATCATCTACATGATTAAATATATAAATGTTTTTTAAAATTTGGCCTGTTGTTTTCAGAAACTGCATTAAACACAGTAATAAATTGTTTTCTGTAAAAAAATCAGACATTTAACATTTGAAAATATTTGATACCTTTTATTCTATATATGTGTTCATCATACTTCATGGTACCTTTATTTAATTCAGGAAAAAGACTTAAAATCTCACTGTATGATTTGAGTTGCATTATAGTTTCTATCTTGCATGAAAGAAAACACAAGTAATCTTTAAAAAAAAAAAGGTAACCTTTTTTAAAAAACCCAAATGAATTCTTAACCATTTTCTACCACAAAACAAATCTAAGAATCTTAATAGATATATTTTAAACTGATCAAAACCTAAACCAATTTTTTTTCAATTATCATATATCAACCAGACAAGCAAGAAGAAGAAATCTTTGCGCTGCTTGACAATTTATTTTTTTTTAAAGATTATTCCAGGTCATAAAAATGACCTTTTTCTAAAGTAAAACACAAATGCAAAACAAGATTAGCATCAATTATCTAAATCAGCAAATCTTAGTTGCTGATTTAAATTGTGATTAAAATGAAGGATTTAAATCAATGTGATTCAAAGAAATCTGCCTTGCTTATGATTATTTGATTAAGCAGTATTAATGATCAATTTATGTGATATTTTTTCATTCAAACGTTATCGATTTCAAGAGGAATATATAAGTTACTTATCTTTGCTCCTCAAATAATATTCCCAGAATACGTGTTTTTGAACGACAGGTACACTTAACCTATGTTAACTTTGGTTGCATAAACCCCCTGATTACCAAATCTGAATGTGTTGCCTAAGTTAAAGAAAAGGTCTTGCCTACCTTCCCTGGGGGTAACATCAGCTGAAAACGTGGAAAGACTCATGTTTGAGATCTAGCCTTCCCCACAGAGGACACTGCCACTGGTTTGTACTCCACCTTCTCATTACCTAGTGGTACCTAGGTACACTCTAAACTCTGCCAGTTAAAAGGTTTGTATAAGCATTCCCCAATGCATGCCATTAAGATAAATTTTATTTATTGTGGAATAATTAAGATCCTTTAAATGTTTTTTTGTTGAATAATCTGGTTAGTGTCGATGAAGTATCTTAGGAGCCACAGAAGAATGTGGACATAAACCTTCCCCCTAGCACAGGCATGTTTTTAAAAAAATTATGCTTGTCCACAGCAAGGTTCTCCAGGTCTCCACAGTTAGTCAGCAAACACATTTTATAACAAATCAGCTGATAACATACCATGTCTCAAGTGTTTTAACCTAAATTTCCCAAAGAATTCTTGTACAGCTTTATCTGTCTTTGTAATATTTAGTTCACAGTTCAAAAAGCCACAAGTAAGAAGCTTACAGGATCTTGGACAGATTGTTCCTGCGATGTAAACAGTGGCTTCAGCTTTGGCAATTGAGTTTAACTGAAAACTGTAGAAACTGGCTTCAACATTCTAACCACCTTATCTGATGTTGTATTTATTGCACCTGGGAGATCTACTGTCCCTTGCTCTGGAGCTATTAAAGAACTTGATTTTATATGCTACAGCGGCCAACCATAGGTATTCTGATAATCAGTTATACCAGAATGCCTGTTTACAATGTATCTTACTTTTAAAGTGTGCAAAGAGCAATTTAATACATTTTTTTCAGAGATTGTTTATTTTCAACTTACAACTATTTACAGCTATCCATGCTATTCATTGCATTCTGTTTACTTCTGAATTGGAAACAAAGGTTTGTGAGATATGCTCTCTTTCCTTCCTTAAAGTATTGACTTCTCTAGCCCTGATAAAATATAATTCTATTTTCTCGTAACACTAACACGCAAAAGACTTTTTGCTTTATAAATGTTTTCTAGTTCAAACTTTAAAAAGTCACTACTTTGGACAGAGATGTAAAGTTAGCCTAGAACGTAATATCTCTGGAGCTGAATACACTAAAAGATCAGTTATGTGAGCAGAATAATACACTGAACTTAAGCAGTAGTTTTGACTTACTGATTTCAAAGCATTGCACAGATAGTACATAGTGTAAAGAAAGCTGAATGACTGGCCTAAGGCTAATAATCCATTGGCATAGTCTGAGTGAAAATACAGGTTATCTAAGGCCCAACATGATTTCTAACTGATCATGCTATAGGCTACCATTGCAACTGAGGTACTAAAGAGATGGATGTGAGAATGTACACACAATAAAAATATATAATTTTGAATAAGAGTATAAAAAATCACTGTCAAAAAAAAAGTTTTTGATTACTAAAAATATAAAGAACTTTGGACCTGGCTGGGAGAGAAGCTGCTGAACTTTCACGAAGGATCTACCCTTCCCAAAACCAGAAGTACAGCTGCCAAAAGTAATTTATTGGAACTAATAGGATTTTATCAATACTACTGTTTAAACAATTCTTTCTTGGCTGTCATATTGCCTGTAACGTTTCAGTGCTCCAATTAAAATTCAGTCAAGCTGGACAGGGATGTAAATACCCAAACAGCCCAACAATATGGATAAAAACAAGGTGGGGGGGAAATCATTTAAAGCTGCCAGACGTCTTGAGTGTAAAAGGATTTGGCAAGCTGTGTGTTTGATATGTTTGTCTGCCTGTTTCAGTGAGAGCTGTGTGGTTGGAGTTTTGAGAAGCTGAACAAATCAAGAGAGGTCTGTTCCTGTGCCTGTGAGGTTTGTGAGGCTGATTCTTAGTCTCTGAGAATTGCTAGGCAGAGGTGTAAGGATGGAAAAAGTAATGAAGTTCTGGAGGAATGATACAGAAGGGAAAAGGGGAAGTGAAGAAAATTGATAAGAAAAGCTAAGATTTCCATGTCTGGTATAGTTTAAAAAAACCAAACCCAACAGAAAAAACAAATAATGAGAAAATATACTTTTGTTACCTGAAGATGAGAAAGTACTTTCCAAGCCACCGGCAACTGAGGAAGGTGATAAACAGGTTTTTTTTATAGGGACATATATGTCTGTCAGGTGAGATAATTTGTTCCTAATAATTTTGAACGAGTTGACTAGCTCTTAGCATTTTAATAAATCTCAGAATAACAGGAAAATTTGGAAAGTCTAAAAAAAAAAGACTGTTGAAATATTCATAAGACAAAGTCAGGTATTCCAGCTAAGCTGAACAGCTTGATGCATATCCAAGGGAAATAATAAAATAGATGATATGAGAATGAACTACAGAAAATCATGAATATAACACCATCAACGTGGGTTTATGAAAAAATTAACTTTGTCAGACAAACCTAATTTAATTTTTTTATTAGTAAACTTTCTGAAGGTAACTGAATATCAGAAGGGCATAGCTTTCTTGGAATAAAAACTGATACCTGAAGGAAAAATAATTTATCTGTAATAACATGTAGTTGTCAATGCAGAATCATAATTTTACAGGAAACTTCTTGGTACAAAAGCTGATACTTCGCAAAATTTTCACACATGATTTGGATGTAAATATGTATCCATGACACTAAGGTTGTAGATAATGACAGCAAAATCATTATAATCAGTTGCTCATTCAAGCAAAATGTGTTCAAAGGTAGCCAAGTGTAAAGTTGAGCAGCTTCACAAGTAAATGAGGAATGTAGGACATGAACACAGACCCGTATCCTAAAAACCAGCAGCTATAAAAGATTTAATGATCATAGCAGACATGCAAGTCAATATGAAATCTGAGTCTAATGAGTCAAAACCAAAACCCAAAAGCCTCTGACCCTCTGTGAAGTCCTTGGAGGTATATCCAGAGAGAGGTAAGAATAATACAACAGACTCATATTTGTATTCTGCACTGAGGAGACTAAACTGAGAATTCTTTATGGTTTTTTTGTTCGGTTTTTTTTCCTTTCCATTTCTGCCCTTCTAAAAAGGAATATTAAAAAATTAGGGGCAAGGACAAACCTGAAAATTATTTGTGGAATGGAGACAATGGTTTTATGCAAGAGTCTGAATCCAATATAAAATGACTGCATACTGAAACCAACAACTTTAAATGAGGAATAGGTATTTTTTCCTAACAATAGGGACAATGTACCATTGCAACCAATTACCAGAGATATGATGAATTTTCTGTGGTGGGAATCTCCAGGTAAAGATTATACTACTATCTACTTGGATAAGTAGATGTAGCTTAAGAAGTATCAGATTCATTATCTGAGTCGCTTGATGACTAACTGAAATGTTTAAATTCTAAATTATATACAGAAAGTCAAAGAAGATGTTCTCATGGTCTCTTCTAGCTGATGAATATATGAAACATCATTTTTTTGGCTTTGTTCATATAATCAAAATTGCATAGGTACAGTAGATTTTAATCTTATACTACTCATTCATTTGATGCTGAGATACTAAGAATCATAAAATCATAGAAACCTCAAGGTTGGAAAAGACCTTTAAGATGATACAGTCCAACCATTCCCACAGTACTACCACTGTTACCCCTAAACCACTAAACCACATCACCATATCATCCAGATGCCTCTTAAACACCTCCAGGGATGGTGACTCCATCACCTCCCAGGGCAGCCCATTCCAATGCCTGAAAAGCAGCAGCCAAATGTTTAAACTTCATGAAATAGCAGCGATTTGACACAATGCCTTAGCTCACACACACACACACACAAAAGTTGAATGCAGACAAATCTGCCTTTCTGCAGGACTGAGGTTGTGATCCCACTTTTCCACGCACTGTGTAGAAAAGAGCTGGTTTTTAAAACTTACCTTACACTGTTTCTGATCTTAACTAATTGTGAATTTCACACACTAGTTACTAATACTTTTACAATTACTGATCTTTCATACACACACATATGTTTTGAAAATAAGCATCCTCCTTGACAACATATTGGTCTCCAAATTCAGGAAGCTTATGAATTGCTTGTAATATTACAACCATATAATGATAACAGCTATAATTTCATGTGGTGTGAAGGATGTTCTAAGGCTGAATGGTCATTCTTTTGAGGTTTATGGATCTACATGTAGAAGATCATGGTCAATAGCTTGGAGGAATGGAGTTAGATCACGGAGACCTGCTTCAGAACTGTTACCTGTTTACACACAGCAATGATCAATTGCAAATAAATTTTAGCCCGTTGTCCAATAACCTAATTGCTGTCTTCTAACTAACTGATTAATCTGTCTTCCCTTCTCTACAGTATTATGAACCTTCTCAGCATACCAGTGTCAGATTATTAACTCTGCTTCCATTGCCAGATTTGCTTTCATCTTTCTGATGAGAAGACAAGAACAACTGTAAAAAAAAAATAGTACTTACCAAATTTATCAGAAAAAAGTATTGCAAGTCACTAAGGTGACAGTTTTGGACTGCACAGGCAAGTAGATTGGGGGATGCAAAAAATGTTGTCCTCCAGTGGTGTCTACAGAACCAGCAAAGCAGGGACATCTCACAAAACTGATTATCAGTGAGATTTTTGTATGAGGTCTTGGAAAACCAAATCAGTAAGTGCATGTGCTGAGCTTTGACTACCTCAAGATATCTTTTTCCATTCCAAGTAAAGGAAAGCTATTAAATCTGAGTAAAGAAGTCTGCATTAGTACTCTATGTTCTATAAAAAGCTGAACCCAACTTACAAAGTAGCCATAATATTGTAACTTTCCAAAGCACTTGGTGACTTAAAAGGATTTAAAAAATACATCCATTCATAATTATGTGATGAAATTGTGTCTGTCACCTCTGTGCAGTTAGCCTGGTTTTTATGATTAAGCTGTTGGAAAACAAGTGATAGTTGAGAATACCTTCACTTTTCCTGAATGTTTTATGTTGATGGAATATGCAGTGAAAAGTTTCCTCTCATATAGCTTAGTATGTAGAAGCCTCCCACTGCTCATTAATTTCTGATAAATATTTATGACAATTTCAACCTTATGTCTCTTCTATGCAGTGAAATCATGCACAGTATCAGACAGCACATAAAGGCATTTGTCACAGTGCATATTGGAATCACATGTAACTTAAACCTGCCAGACATAAGAGCAAATCTTTACATTTCCAGTAATTTTTTGTACAGTCAATGCAAGTGGGAACTGTAGCCTGTGGGCATATCACTCCAATTGGAGTAAACGCTAGAACTGTGAAATCTGTGATTGTTTCTTTCTGCACTTACTCCACATGAACAAACAATAAAGATTTTAATCCCAGATTTTCAAGATTTTTGACCATATGTTGTGGCAAAAATTTAAAAGAAATAGGACTAATTATACTTAGCAACTCTATAGCAGTTTCTGTAAGACCAGTATACTGGTTTGGCTGAGACGGAATTAATTTTTATCATACCATAATTTTTATCATGTATGGTGCTGTGTTTTAAATTTGTGAACAAAAGTGTTGATAGCTCACCAATGTTTTAGTTATTGTTGAGCACTGCTGGCACAGCATCAAGGCCTTCTCTGTTTCTTACTCTGCCTTCCCCATGAGTAGTCTGGATGTTTGCAAGAGGTTGGGAGGTGACACAGCAGGCTACCCCAGGGGTATTCCATGACATGTAACATTATGTTCAACAATAAAACTTCTTCCAAAGTAGCTGTTGCTCCTGCTAGGTGGAAGCTCAGCTGCTGGCTGGGGACAGCTCACCACAGGGAGGCATTAGTTTTCCATAATGAGCTTTACAGTACCCAGACAAAGGGGAACTGAGGTAACTAAAATTTACTTGTCCAAACCAACTTAAAAGAGATGGGAAGAGTATCCTATAAGGTGGTAATTGTAAAATGCATTTTAAAAAAAACAAAACCAAAAAGCAGATTATATAGATGATTGCCTTATTTTTTAAAAATGAGAAAAAACTTGCCCACATATATAAAGTCACATAATTACAGTGAGGAAGTTAACAACATTATAAATTCTGTGTTTGTCTCACAAAATAAATTCAAGACATATTTTTTCAAGTATTTTAAAGCATTTTAAATGTATTTAAAATATGGGATTTTGCTCCAAGTTTTATGGAACTATAAGCCTGTCTGTAACACATACAGAACAAAAAGAACAGTAAACCCAGGAAGTCCATCATTCTTTTCCCAAAATAGGTATCATAATTACCACTATCCTATTTCCTGAAAAACAACCTGAAAACTCTCATTGCCAAGCTCTCATTGTCAAAGTAATCCTTATAGCAAATCAGATTATTGCTCTACCAAAACTACTCCTCTCTCTTGCTCGCATCAGATTATCAAGTGTCTCAGAGTGGAGGAAATCTTTCAACAAATCTTTCTTTGGAATAATGTGCTCACAGAAACTTGGCCATCACTGAGAAACAACTTATGACATGAGGCACTAACATTAAATTTATATTTTAAAAGGTATCAATTTTGGAAATCTTACTGGGCATTATTATTATACATAAATATTGTCTGTTTTTACAAGTATTTTCACATCCTGTGTTTTTTCATACCTAATTTTCACAGTATTTTACCTGCAAAATTTCCATCACCTTAAGTTCCATCATTTGTGTCAGGTAAAAAGGGTAAAAACCAAATTTTCTTTTCCTTACATGCTATACAACTTTCACTTATGAGAAAATAGGAAAGTGCAGAGTATCACACTACAACAGGATTTATATAGCTGCTTCCCTTTCATTGCCCAAAATAAATTATTCAATCACCACCCTTTAAGGTGGGGGGCTTTCAAACCAGAAAAAAACCCCCTCTGTTAATGTAGAAAAATGGTTTATTATGGTTTAGAACAAGTAGTGCTGGTTTTACATAAAATTCCTCTCAAGTTCTTTAACAAGTCTGTTCAGCTTAAGTAGCACTGACTCTTGCTGAGTTCAAGAAGAGTATTTTGCTTTTGAGGAATGAGCAAAACTTTCTTTTCCCCCTCTCAAATACTTCACTGTTCCTGTATATCTGTTATGTCATTGCTATTTCTAGCTATACCAAAAATGCTTTGAAAGTCATTAAACAATTTAAAATGTGTACAGCTTCCTGCTCTGGATTTTGTGGGTTTGTTCCATAACAAGAACCTAGATTTCAATAAATTAATTAGAAAATGTATTGTAGAACTATCATTGGTAGAATGTGCTATGTATAGGTAGTTGTAAATGAACCTGAAAAACAGAAACCTGGCTGAAATTTTTAGTGACTCACCCAGTTCTGTGGGTGTTTCCTGGTTACAGGATGTCACAATTATGTCCATAACTCTCCATCTTCATCACCGCAGTACCTACAGAAGTTTTTTTCTTATTTTTAGTACTGAGAAAAGGCTTAATACGAAACTTATTCCAGAAGGTCAGTACTTACTGCCTGAACTTAGCACTGCCACATTTTAGTATCTCTTTCCATATCTGAAAAGGGTTGACATTATTTACAAACCAAAATACATAGCCATTGCACAAGGAGGTTGTTTATTGTCAAGCCTTTTCTGAATTCAATAGATACAGCCACAGGGCAAACACTCATCTTGTGGGTTGGTGTATTTCAGACTGGCAAGGATTCTGCTACCATTTTGTTATGACTGTGAATAGGTGTGTAGCAAAAGATCCTTAAGTATCCCTCTTGTCTTTGGACCCTTCTTCTGTCATCTAAATCCTACAGGACAGAGGGAGGGATAAGAGGGGAAAAGCCCCACACCAATTCAGTGCTGAAATTGCATGAAATATCACTCTCACATACCTGCCGTTTACTTACTCCCAGTCTGATGAGTTTTAATGGAGGTATGTACTATTTGATATGAAAAGGGCATATTACAAAACATAAACATGCATACATACATATGAGTATGTAGAGCAGGTATAATATGACCTTTCTGTTGAAGTACAGGAAGAAAAGGATGTTTTAGGGCATCCCTCCTTTCACTGGTTTTTTTTTTTTTTCTAATATGAGAAGTGGAAAAGTAAAAATAATTTTTGCTCACAGGTTCTGGGCCTCAGTACTAAGGTTCCAAATATTTTCACTGCTCCTTTCTGCAGAATCCTGTATCTTCCAAATTTGCCTATAAAGAGTCCACTGATGCTGTTTGAGATCAAGTGGTAGTATCCTTGAAAGTGATGACCTTTCCTTGTCCTCTCAAGGGATAAGCATGCTCTCTCTCTTCTTAGGATTAAACATAAATATTTTCATTTTCAGCTGATGAACTGGAGAGTTGAATACCTGTATATCAATATCATATATAATTTAGGACAGCAGTGCTAAATCTCAAGCCACACAGAGTTGAGTTCTGGGTGGTTCTGAAACGGATTTCAAGTAATACGCTTTAAAATTAAAAAAGGTGTAGTTTAGATTAAGCACACATGCAAAATGAGTGCACTGCCACAATGACTCGTTTAATTTTAAATACTGTGTTTTTTATAATCTGTTGTTTTCATCAGTTTATTGATGAAATTGATATATGAACCAGAAAGTGAAAAAGTCACAAAAATGATATGTCTTAATTGTATCTCTTCCAGACTACATAAACATATCAAGTTGTTTATATTTATATCCTTACTGCTTTGAAATAAACAAGAAAAAGCCTATTTTTGCAATTCTAATCAAGCACAGCTGTTTTTCTCCTCTTCAATCATATCAGTGGTCAATAAGGAGGTTCAGGAATTGCCACTATAAATGTACAGCTTTGCTACAATTCCTTGGGGCAAAAATAATTCTCTACGGGTGGTGTTCCTTTTCTGTGGACCCCTACACTTCTATGCATAACTATGTATGTCTGAATATGAGCTGAAAATCTAGGCTGCAATTTTTGCCAGCAGAAATCTAGACCATACAGTCAACAGTGTCTGAAGCATTTTTTAAAATAACCAGTACCAGACCCTGTAGGGGGTGAGAAAAATTGTTTTTTGAACTCCACTCTGTGTATAGACTAAACCTCCACTAACCATAGCAGAAGACAGACAGCTTACACCCACAGATACACTGTATTTTCACATCTAAATCTAGGTGCCTACAATCTGAAACTAACGCTCACCATAAGCATCCTATCAGCATGAAAACATAATATCCAAATATAGCCTTATAAAACCATGCAAAGATTTGGACAGTTGAAGCTTAAATGACTGACACTACATCACGATGTGACTAAGAGCTGCAATTACATTTGAATTGTGATTGTTTCTCCAACCCATTATAATTCAGGTATCATACAGCTGTAGGGGCTGTTAAAGCTGCCCTTTGTGGTCAGAAATTAAAACTACTGATTTGAAGAATAGCTAGCACTGCTGAAAGTGCCTGCATAGAGTGAAGAATGTTATATAAATCTCCATGCAAAACAGCCCTAAAAGCAGAGATGTCCCTCCCAGCATTTTCAGGAATGTCTGAAGATGATTTTCACTGCTCTCAAAGCATAGCTTTAAGAAAAAACCATCACTTTACTTTCCACAGAAAGCATGCTTTGCCAACCATAAAAATCAACTTCAATGTTTTATCAATTCTAGAGAGTCATCAAACAAAGAGAATCTCTTCAGAGTCTCCCTTTAATTTTTATCTTAGGGTTTTGCTGAGATCTACGAACTGCATGCAAATCTTATATATGAATTTCCAAAAGCAACTTTTTTCAACATAATATCTTAGTGAACTATGTTTTCATGACACTATTAAAGTACTTGATATACTCTGACAGAATTACCACCATGGATACTGCAAAATGGATACCCATCGAGATGGGATCCCCTTCAGACAATGAATTTGCAAAAGATAACTAATATTTTTCAAGAATACTAAATATAATGGAATGTGGCTAGTAAGCATGCCACATCTACTGATTTTAAAAGTTTAAGAAATTTCCCAGTTTTTAAAGAATTATTTTTAAAGAGTTTCTGCAGACAGGAAGTATAAAAGCTGTGCAAGGGAATGGTACACCACCTGTGCTACACAATTTTTCCCATTCTAAAGCACGGGTCCCACATGGATAACACAGGATGAAATTAAAGCCTACTGAGGCACAATTACTTGAATTAGCTAGAGCAGAGTTAGGTCCAAATTGTCTTACCATTATTGTCTCTATAACACTGTGAAATGTATATTAGGTTATTGTGTAAAACATACTAAAGCAAAGGCCATAAGAGAAAAACAAAGCACGAAGGAGAAACTCAATGCAGGACTTAAAGAAGCTCTGTACCGGAAAGGTGCCAAAGCCATGTGAATTCTGACACTGTGTCCTTAAATTTGCAAAGTGTCAGTTTTTTTCCACCCTTCAGGCAGAGCAAGTTACTTTGCCTCTGCTATGCACAAAGAATAGCCAAGCAAGATGCAAGTGTGGAGCTGCCAACAGGTGGCAAATTAACAACCTGACTTCCTCTGTGCTATTTTCTTCTTTTAGACAAGCTGTATATATTACTTACCACGGCAACTGCAGTCAGTATAAAAGAGGAAATATCTAAGCATTGTTTAAAAAGACAAAATAGAGAAAATCTTTGGAAACATCTTCCTAGAAGAAGAAGAAGAAGATGATGATGTAAAAACTGATGTCCTCTATCCTTTCTTGTTTTGGCCTACCCCCAGAGATTAGCCTCATGAAGTCTATAGACATTTTTTTAAGGTCTGAAATCAATCACTTCAGGAAAATTATGTTCTCAAATTAAAAAGAAAATCTAACAGAAGAGAATTAAATGAACAAAAATCAAAATTATCTGTGGAAGAAGCAAACAGCAGTACTTTTGTAAAAAAGAGAAATGTTATAACTCAAATAACTTCATTCAAGAAAAAAAACCCCATACCATTATCGACTTTATCCTGAGTAAATAAAAATTTTGTTTAAAGCCACCCAATGTTCTATGCCTTAGACGGCTTTTTTTTTTTTTTTTCCCAAAATTTATGCAAAAAATCAAACTGGGAAAATAAAGTTCTATTATTACAAAGTTTGATCAAATCTGCTGACCAAAAGTTTTCTGGGTCTCAAAAGAAAATGCCATTAACTACCCAAAACCAGTGTGTTAGAGGTTCAGGGTCTACACCGATCTTACAAAAAGCTTCTGATCTACCAATATGGCAAACTACTACCATTTAAACAAAATACTGAAATGGAAGTGTGTTATATACCAAACTTTTTTTTCTGTTAAATGAAGTTATCCACAGTAGCTCTGGAGAAGGAAATATTAATAACTAAGGAAAGGAAAAAGGAAAATTGGTGTAAGAACTTTTTTCTTAGCTGTATAAATCAACAGCCTTTACTGGTACTTGTACTTTTTGCTACCAGTGCAACTAAGAATTTTCTAACATACGACATGCAACACTGCAAACATTATTTACTTTTTTAAAATTACTCTTCAGTTTATATCCACACAGATGATTGCAAAGATGACTGCTCACACTGGTATATTTTACTTCAGATGCCTTGCATTCATACAATTCAAATCATCACAAAATTATTTTTTCTTGCTTAAAGCGTTTTTAAAATACATAATTTTCATTGTCACATTCTACTACAATTACTGTAGTATAATGCAGAAAATAAAATATTTACCTCTAGATTAAAAATATCTTTAATTGTGGAAGTGATTCTAGTTTAAAAAACTCAGCACTGCAAGAGCATAACAGCTTTCTTCTCAGGACTTACAAGATTGTTGTTGCCTGGAATAGTTCATTTCTGACAGGTTGCTCAGAAAAGACCTTTCTTTAACTTCTGCAGTTCAGAAATGGTTGTTTGATGATAACAAAAGGCTAAGTGGATTTTTCCCAGTAGGAACTGCTCAGCAGCACAAATGGTGCTTTTCTTTTGGGTACAGAAACAGTTTTTCACCTAAGTTTGCTTTCCTAATTTTGTTCCTGATGCTCTTTACAACATTAGGAACACTTGCTTCCTATTTTTCTTTTGTATCACAAAAGGCACTTTCTTCTCCTTTTTTGGTATTTGCATGTAACAGCATTAAGCACAAAGCATTCTCCTATCTGAGGAAATCTGTAAAATCTTAATAATTCTCTATTTTTTAAGTGTTTATGTGCATGAACACATACATTCACACACACATATCTGTAAAATATTTCTGCCCTCTTCACCACTTCATCTATTTATTGGTTGCAATTATTGTGTGTGAAATATTTAAAAGTGACTCATAAAAAAGAGAAATAACATTTGCAGCAGTATCGTGCGGCTGTGATAATGTACCTGGGAAGTAATAACATAGCAGTCCTTAGGAGTGGGAAACAAATGGTAAAGAAAAAAAAAAGAAAATTAAACCACACAGAACATAAGGCTGTGGGGCCACTCTTATGGAAAATGAGTAATTTTAGAGTAAAATGAGATCATCACTATAATTTCTGTTATAAGGAGAACGGAATTTGATGGCAGGTCAAATTTTCTAAAAATATTGACCCCTTTATTATATTCCTGTTTGGGAAGAAGTTCTGGGTTTTGAAAACTTCAGGTTTCTGTGTTCTTATAGATTTGCCCATTGAACATCTCATCTGTACTTCTCAAATTAGAAGAAAAAAATGTCTATCCAATAACAGATAATCTTTGACATTTATAGCATATGTGGGATGGAAGAGGAAAATTAATATACAGACAGCTATAACTTGATTTCATTAAAATCATTATTATTATTATTACTATTATTATTATGTGGATTAAGGAATACATTTTTGTGATAAAAATAGAAGCCAGCACAGATCTAGTCCATCAGAAGTCATAAGTCATCTGTCAGAAGTCATAAGTTTACTTAATAATACTGATGAAAATAAATACAGGTCTTGACAGATCAATTCAGAAAGGAACTTAATATTCAATTGTAAGTTGTATGAAACCAACATTTTTAGATCTGTGGGAGCAGACAATCTTAGTAATGATAAAATTTCTGATTAGATCCTAAAATGAAATAGAATAGAAATAGAATAGAAAAGGTTATCTCAAGGGCTAGGGGCAAAAGAGCAAAATCCTAAGAGACCTGCAGTCCCACACAAAGGGAAAAACAAGTGCTGAATATCACCTGAGACACCTGAATGAAAGTGATCTTGTAATAAGTATTTCAAGATTTCAGAGACTGATATTCACAGATTTGTTCTGAAGATTTTATTCTTTTTTGATATTTCTTTTTATATACTTCATATAAGCGAATATTGTGTCTCTATTTCCATTCTCAGCAAGGGAGCTCAGTGTAGAGAGGATTAAATTGGATGTCAGAGACTCCACAGTCAATGATGGTCAAAAATACTAAAATGACTGGGTTTTTTTCTCTCTTTCTTTTACTCTCTCAGCACATACTGACCATTATTTTGAAAAATAAGGGTATCAAGGACTTCAAGACAGCCATGCAAGACAGAAGGGAAGAAATATTTCAGCAAGGGCTTGAAGGAATCCTGACAAGTGCTATGTTCCTAGAATAAAGAGATCTTCTCAAATTAAGCTTTGTGCTCTGAGATTGAATAGGAAAAAATCCATTACTAGACAATAAGCAACAGAGATAGAAAATAATATTATAAAATAGATAGCTTTGTGCATTAGTAAGCTTTCAACTTCTGAGTTTATCCTACATCATATTTAATAAGATTGGCTCTGGATTAAAAAATGAACACCACAAAGTTAATGCTGCTGAGCCAAAGTAAATGACATTTTAAGTGTCATCAACAAAATCCGCGCTCTTATCAGGATAGTTTTCACTTGGGTGAAAAAACCACAAGTGTACAATCTTTCAAGCATTTATTTGTGGGAAAGAATATGCAAGTTGTCTTCTGTAACTCGGCTGGATAAATCAAGTAAGTAAATCAAGCACTTCTTGCAGGAAGAGCTGACTTCTTTTAACATGCTGCACACAAAGCCCAGGACTTCCCACATTATTTGCACAGGGTAGGGATAAATCCTGAATTTTTTGGGTACTAGTGATGCAGGAGTCTATGAACTGTTTGAGGTCTCTCTTGCGGAGCACTTGCAAGATGTGTATTACAACACACTTTTTAATGATTGCAAATTGTTGTCCAATGCTGACAAGAAATAATCCAAGAAATTTTAGGACAAAGGGAAGTACCTTCATTTCTACATTTTTAGAATCCAGGAATATATGAAACTGTTCGTGTTGTACCATAAGGGAACCCACACAGCAAAAACCTACTTTTAGTGTTGGCAGCAAATGCATTTTTCTGTCTCATACTTTCTAGGGAAGGAGAGCTAGCAATTTAATAATTAAAAGAAAAAAAATCATTTTTAAAGCAATAAAAGTCAAAGAAATGGCTATCTATACAGACATAGTGAACAAAAGACATTCTAAAGATGCTCCTAAATGTCAGTACAAGGTAGGATAGGATTAAGAAAATCTGGTACTTCAGAAAATATGGTAACATCAAGGTGGGTAGATGTAATATGGACTGAATAGTCAAATTTATATATGTCAAAAGAAATAGCACTAGTACAGAATGAATAATGAGGTAGAGATAAGGACTACAAAAGTGATAAATTACATACATCAAAACAGTCTCAATAGATCTTTTTCTTCATTTTAAACATGAAGTTCACATACTCATAGATGGGGATATGTGAATATTCTTAAGAACAAATACTGAACTTTACCACAAATCCTTTCTCCCCTTTTAGTTTCTACTACTGACCCAAATTAAGAAAATATTAGACTGAACAAAAAAAAAAAAAGTTTCAAAAAAACCCCATGATAAAATATTATTTTGTGTATATAGAAGCATTAGAAATGACATTTGAATTAAAAATGTAAAATTACCATGGGAAAAAAGATCGGGCACATCATGGCAAATTGCTGTGCTCTAATCTGTAGATTGTAAGGGAGGTGGGGGTTGGTTCAAGTGGCTCTGTTAAGATGGAAGTTGGATGATTTATTCACCATAGGACATTACATGCTGACAGCTGAGAACCCACGGAAGGAACACAGACAAAAATAGTCTATTTGTGTAGATTTGAAAGTTCCCTTAAAGTCTTTGATTTATATGATTTAAATCCATTTTATATGGTTTGTAACACAACAAATAGGAAATCTTAAACAAAATTAACAAAAATATATTCTAAATATTAAAAAATAGAACTGAACAAATGAAAATTTCCAATCACATTTTTACTAGCTCATTGTCACAGATCTCTACTACAGCACTATCCCTGCTGCTATCCTGAAAACAGCCTCCATACAAGGCAGACCCAGAAAAATTTTTAAAAATAATTGTGCTCTGGTTGTTTATTAACAAACATACAAAAAACCAAAAAAGGCTAATTGCATCATTTTAAGACTGACTCCAAGCTAATAAATGAATGTTTATAAATTGGGGCATTTTTTGAAAACCAGTGAGTAATTAAGGCAGCACTAAGATAACTTTTAACCACTAGGTAGAACAAATCATGTGCCATAATTGCAGAGATTAGTTTCCTCTTATAGTTGATTATGTTTTTAAACATTACATTGTGTCATATGTTTCTAAATACTGGCACTGATAGATGCTGAATTTTTAAAAGCAGGAAGGTTCTACAGACAGGTACAACATTTATTTTTAGCAATGGTTTGATCACTTAAGATGGAAGATGATATTTTTCCAAAGGTAAATATTCCTGTAATGACTTCTACACATGCAAAAGAGAAAAACCTTACAGTGTGAAAAAATAAATAAATTACAATTTAACAAAACCACCTTTTGTTGTATTACAGCTGGCTAGACTTACTTAAGCCAGGTTCTAGGCATTTTCTGAGCTAATAGGGAAGGTCGAATAGAACACAGGGATTCTTTTTTCTTTTTTTTTTAACTGATGCTGTTGTTTTATAGTGCTACAAAGGCTGCTCGCAATCACGTGTTTCGGGCAACATTTGAAGGGAATTTTCATTTCTACATAGTCACACTGAAGTGGAAATGGTTTTTCACATAATCTTTTTTTCTGCTGACAGCTGGAATTTGTTGTTCAAGAACTTTGTAAAGTTTTACTCAAGGTACCTAAGAGGAAAAGATTTAGACCATAACATAAAAAAATTGGTCAGAAGTATTGTATTGTCAGCTGACATGGGAAAAGGCATGTAGAATAACTGATTCCACAAACAAGATAGTTTTCCAGACTGATTCCTCATATATGTGTGTGTGTCTATGTGTGCATACATCTATTTTGCAAGTTTAGAAAGTCACACTGAATAAAAATACTAAAAAAGTTTTATATTGGCTACATATAAATGTGCAACTAATTATTACTAAATTTCACAGCACTGAGGTGAAAATGAACTTTAAAATTTAAAATATTGCCTTCCTGAATTCCAAAAGGCCCTGGCTTCAGCAATGTTATTCACACCTCAGAACATCATTTCAGTGATGGCAAATCTTAACTGCATTTGTGGAATGACAGCAATTATCTTCATCTTCATGACCTCTGTAGGTGCTTTCCCACAGACACAGATGGGAATCCTTACTGCCTAGCACATTTTAAAGCCTGCAAACCCTGGTCCTTGTCAGTTAGAATACAGGAGTGGACCTGAAAAAGGACACCTGTGTAAATCTGGGCACTTGGTATATCTTGTATTTACCTAAAGGACCGAGAGTTTCTTAGTTTAAAGATATGTAGTCACTATATTTATGGAATTTTTGAGTGGGAACATGTAAACAGAGGAGCACTGAAGTAGTGAATATAGTTTTGACACACTAAAGAGGACCTGCACATTTCTAAAAAGGCACTTATTTCAATAGCTGTTGCTGTTGCCAATGGTGGTAGTTGGACAAAGTAAGTTTCAATGCTTTAAAACTGTTTGAGCTGAATCTCTCAATCTGTCATTCTTTATATTCCCTCTGGAACAAAGATGCTCTAAAATCCACTATTTAAAGCTAATAAAAAAGGTGCAGCAAAAGACTTTTTGCTGTCTTCTCTCTATCTTTCCCAAAACCCCCTATTTTTCAAAAGCAACATATTTATGGGCCAGAAGTGTCCTTCTTTTGGGGGGAAAATACACAGAGAGGGGAAAGATGGGCAAGGTTTCTATTTAGGATTAGTCTCTCACTAAGACACAAAGTGGGAGGCTGAAGAGTGAACCCCTAACCCTCCTTTGTGTGCTGTGCCACCATGTAGGCTTCACTGACAGATTCCACAATCATTATTAGAAATTGCAGAGTACTTTCTAGATCTTTTATAGATCTAGATCTAGATCCCTGGTACTACTGAGCTGTCTCAGATTCCTCAAGCTTTCAAGCTGCTCCCCTATTTTCCCCGTATCATTGTAGGTTTATAGCTTGATGACTAAGAACTGTCTCAAAACTTCTGCTCCCCTAACATGCACTGTGAACAGAATTTGCAAAATATCAGATTGTCCCTTATCTTCGCACTAAATCATACTGTCCATGTGAAAAATTCAACCCCTAAAATAATTCTATCTCTTTTGTTAATGTTTCATCTACAGTTGACTCAGCATTTACCACTGCCATTATTTCACTCAGAAACTACTGAATAGAAAGCTTTCTCTGATTATGTAGGATTTTCGCAGCAAAAATAATATCTTCTGTTTGATTATTTGTATAGAAACACTGAAAATGCTCTCACACTCTGTCAGCTACTTCACACCTCTGTAGGTGCTTAAACTCTGGAATGATGAAATGTGAATTTACCAAATCACCGCCTCACATGGGTTTCATTTAAGAAGGAATGCACTGGCAGCACATTCCAATTAACTCTTGAAGAAAAGCTTAGTTTTTGGATTGTTTTGTGCAAATGAATAAGTGTAATTTTATAAAGACTGCTTCCCCTGTTACCGTACACAACAGAGGCATAAAAGAGAGAAAAACTCAAACAGAATATGTTAACTCTCTTCATATCCTGAGCCAACTCACCAGTGAGTTGATTGCTCATTCTTCCACTTGTTAGGTCAGGTAACTGTATGACATTTAAAACACTGCTAAAAGATTAAAACATCTAAAAAGTTAGAGTTACTCCATTACAGTGAGTTCATTTAATACCACTTTTGAAACACTTTACAGAGTGTAGTGAAAGACCTTAATTTATTCCAATTATCTTTTGTTCACTTGGATTTATGAACACTGGAGCTCAAATAATCAGCCCTTTTGCTCCTTCGGCTTCCAAGAATATATTTTCATGAGTAGTTGTACAAGTCATCTTTCTGCAACCATCCCACATACTAATTGGAAAAGTCTATTTTTAAGATAAGGAGTGGTATTAGCAGACAATTAAGGACAAGATCATTGGTTGTGCTGAATTGCTTTGGAACAGAAATAGCTCCCTGAATAAAATTTTCTTCTTAGTAAATGTATAAGGACAAATACTGAAAACACATACCCAATTCTTATAAGGTGCTTCTACAAAAGGAAAAAGCTTCAGAAGTAACCAAGGATAAACACCTTCGCATTCGTACTGTTTATTACAGAGTAATAGATCTCCTATTACTATCTACTTTTGTGGCCCTGGTGTTTGGTATTTTTTCAACAGAAGTGGGGGAGGGGGAGACTTTTTTCAAGCTGTGTGTACTGAAAATATGGGCATGAAACTGTGCATGAAAAACAGTGCTTTACATTCATTCATTCTCTTTGTGTAATTCAAAGTATATTGACAGTGAGTGCGCTGCCAATGATAATAGCAGGATGGGCTATTTTTCAAGATAGGCAAGATGAGTATTTAATTTCTTCCCTTTGAAATCTTCAGATTTCCAACAGCAAAACTGAGCAAACTTCTTTCAGTGTTCTTTCAAACAATAATTATCACTGTTTTGTGTCATAGTCTCTTTTTTCTAAGATTAAGATCTGTTGTACATTACACTACAACTAGCTGGCACAAGCAGCTCATGAAAACTCATGGGAAACTGACTTCCTCTAAACTCTGACTTTGCTTAGTGAGAAAAAGAAGGAAATTTATTTCCATCATGAAGGAATTCTCAAAGGCATGAGGAAATTCCTTCCTTAGAGTCAGCAGGTGAACTAGTCTTGTGGGAAAAAAAAAAAAACAAAACAAACCAGACAGGAAATTCTAGAATTAAGTCACCTATACTTTTAAAGCATTATCATGGGATGCCAACCAGGTCTATCTGCAGCTGAGACTCTCTGTACAACCATGGATTTGCTATCTGGAAACATCAGTGGGGCTGCTCTACACATTATTAGGGAGATAACTAGTATTATTTTCACTATAACTAAGAGATACTTTCCTTTCTTTACAAATACATACATGCACACAGACACATACATATATTTATAAATGCAGATACAAAAGGATTACAGACAAAACATCGTTTGATTCCTGATGGTGTTTGAGTGGAAGGCAATAGTATTACTGGGACATAAAAGAGAGGGAGACACCTTCCTAACATTCCAAAACTATCTGGTGGTGCTGAACCTACCACATTTTTCTCCCCAAAATGATAAATTTTCTTGTCCTCTTCTGTACCCATATCAACTAGCCACCAATTATAAAAGAAAGTTTAAAGATAATAAATTCATCTATTTTTCCTCCATTTCTTTTGGCTCATGCCTACTTAGTTTGGTTAGCTGGTGCTTTGATGGTGCATCACAGTTGTTCAGAGTATGATTGTTACACCTGCTGGTTATCAAACCAAAGGGTTATTTGCCCTGACTCCTGCTGTGTGATAAGTACAATCAAGTATTAACTCAGTCAGTGGTAGGAAAAAGATGGGAAAACATTTTTTTTTCCCTTGGAATGAATTACTGTTTACCTGAGACCAAAATTTATAGTATCTCTTCAAATGTCTGATGTGGAGGAAGTGTGTCCTAAATTATCTCCTGCCCAAAAGAGCATTAAAATGTGTGGAATTTTCTTTTCTAATAGTGGGTAGTCCATTTGGATTTTTATATATAAAAATAACTAACCTAGGTAAATCAAAAGTATAGTCCCATCACTTACACATACAAAAATAACTAGCCTAGGTAAATCAAAAGTATAGTCCCATCACTTATTAAGTAAAATTATTTTGCAACAAGTTTTAAGCACATACATACTACCAGCAATTACCATTTTAGCTATTATTAAAAAGAAAAAAAAATAATGACTCACTGTAGCTTTAAATTATTTGCCTTTACTTCTGTTCCTCTGTGTCAACAAGCCAACCTATTGGACAGAATATGCTGCAGATAGTAATATACTGCAGATGGTATCAGATGGTTTGTGCTAGAAATTTAATTAATTCTTTTAAGTGATATGTCTTTTTTTGCTTAGAATCGCCTTTATTCTGACTGTGTGTTTGGTTCTGGAAGCTAATTTGGTAAGCCATGCATACTGTCTTCTGCTCCATCATTCAAAATTTTAGTTTACAGGTGACAAATGCACCTAGCTACAGAAAGCTTTCCTTTTTCTGAAAGGGGCTGGTTTTGCATGGTGAAAGGGAACTGATTTCTGACAAAGAGTAAATAGGGCCCTTGGGCAATTAACTACGCCAGCCAACTTAGCCAGGGGGGTTATTTCCCTTGTAGCTGTTTTTTGCAATTCACAGTCATAAATTGCTCCCCTGGTTGGTATACACTCCCAAGAATAATAAACTCAAGCTTTATGTTTGTTGCCTAACATCCTTAAGAAACACATGCTGAGATTGAGCATTTGTTTTGTTGACTGGTGATATTAAATTTAATAGACTGGGTTTTTCTACATCACTATTAAGTTGATGAATATAGTTAATTTTAAATCTTTCCTGTCACATTGTTCACATAGTGCATTCCTATTTAAACAAAATAATCAAGGTACTTGCAGGCCAAACATTTTATGGAAGACAAATTCTTCAACAACTGATTAACATAAATAGGTCTTGAAGAATACATTAAAAAAATCCCACTTTATTTATCTACATAGCGGTTTTAACATTTTCTTTTTTAGAAAAGACATTCTATATAATTACTAGCATTTCCAGTAAGCTCATGATTTGGTAAAACCAAATTGATTTTGTTCATTAAATCCCCAAATCTATGGTTTTAGCAGTAGCAAAACTACTGCAGGCTTTTTGTCAGATCACAAATTTTCTTTTGGCATTTTGGCAATCTTGGCAATTTTATCTGGCATGTGAATAAAAATAATAAAATAAAAATTACCAGGCCTCAATTGATGTACGTATTAATCGTGTATCTGCAGGCACTTATTTGATTTTATTCTTTCAGTGTTCTTTTTTATTCCTGTGGGTTTTCTTTTATTCTTTCATTCCCTCTTCTCCTCAGTTTCACATAGGACATGGGAAATGACTCAGCCGCTGAAGGTAACTGTGACTCAATGTGCAAAGCAGGAAGCGGCTACTTGACCTATTTGTGTAAAATATCAACTTAAAAAAAAGAGTTGCACAAGACGAGTCCAACACTAGCTTTGGACTGACCCTATTTTTCTTTTCTTAGTCCTGATTCCCCTCCTTGTATGATGTTTATCCCTATCCATGTTTTTATTTTCCTGTTTACTTGAATATTAAAGTACCTGTATGTCAGTTCTGTTTGGGCAGTACCTCTAGTACTTGCTAGTTCATGAAGCAGTAACTTTTGTTCTCACAACACATATGTTTCAAATACAGCAGAAATATTTAATGTTTTCCTAAGGCTGAATGTGAGGACTGCAGATTACTTCAGGGACACAAGAAGACTTTGTCTACTCAGTTCAAGAAATTAGGTAATAATGGTACTTAGAGTCAATTTATTATTTAGCTACATTAATTTATACATTTCCTTTTAAATTGCATATGGCTGATTGCTAACTTAGTTATTAGTTAACAGTTCTGAAGGAAATTTAAAAAATTATCTTTCATCAACAACATCTTTAGGAGAAGCCAAGTGTTTGATACAGAAGACTAGATTCTGCACAGGCACACAGAGCAAATTCTGAAATCAATTGTAAAATCACCCTAAATTGCATATTTTCACATTTAAAAGACTACCACTCACTACAATCAGAAATTATATCCTTGCTAATGGAGATGCCTGTATTTGAGATGTTTGCTTAAATGGAACGATGACAGTTAAGATCATCTAATGAAGGTATTTCTATAGAAACTTGAACTTGGAATATCAGAATAAACAATGGAGTTAATTGTTGGCAGAGCTGTTTTGAGATGAAATGGATCTGTGTCAGCTTGCAAAGAAACTTAGAAGTTCTAAACATACAAACTACTAATACACATTAATGCAATACTCAGATGTAAAAATCCTAGACTACAGGACTCAATCCCTACAGGCAGAAATATTGCAGAAAATAATATGAAAAGCAAATTATATGTCACATTCTTACTAGTGTATTTTGAGGAAGAAAAATAGATTTTCCTCTAAGAGGTCTTGGGGAGAGCTCTGCTTTATGCCTGTGCTAAGAGTTGTCCTGTTTTCTTCACCCTCCCTTTCCATATGGCTTTTGAAATCCAGCTGATCAAATTGTTCAGTTCTGTCACAGAAGAACCTGTTCTTTGGATAAACACAGAGACAATCCTACATTCACTACATTCAGATAAACTTACCGTATGTGGGTAATGATGAGGGTTGTAGCTGGAATGAAAAAGTCATCCACTCTGTCAAACTGCTTTCCCACTGGCTGAGTGTGGATTGTGTGATGAGAGACACTCCCACTGGCTTGCGTTATCACCTGGATAAAGTGATGATCATTATAAACTGTAGAAGTACTCTTTCAAAATTAAATCTCAATCCAAATGAATCAATACAGTAGTGCCTCTGTATTCCTTCTCTTGTATTGTCTTTCAGTTACCAAGAAAATGAATGCAAATGACAGGGAATAAAGCTGATCAACATTACAGATTTCAGAGAACTATTACATACCTGACCACTTAGTCTTCGTACTCCATCTTTTTTTATCACCCCTGCATCCATATTTATTCATTTGCATTACTAAGACCTTTAACAGTTCTTAGTTTAAACTAAGTTTTTTGTTTATCTTTTTTTTTTAAACTAGATCTTAGAGTGAGATTAAATTTTTTAAACTCTTCAGCCAGAGTGAAAAGATGAGATGCTATCCACATATCCACTGGAACATATGGCTATGCATATTCCCAATTCTTGTCAGACATGAGGTAATTCAATATAGAACAGACATATTTCAGAAGAACAAGCTGAACTGAGTTTATTTATGCCTTAAATTGTTATGAGCCAGTTTTATTCAAATTCCAAAATCTTGGACCTTCTTTGAAGCAAATGTTTATGGGTGAATAAAAGACAATTCCATATAATAGCCACTATGCTATTCACATATATGCATTAAGAGTGAATTTTTTTCAGACAAGAAAAAAATCTACTATCTATACTAAAAATGAGGGTGAGGATGATCAGTCACTTTAAAATATGGTAAGACTGACTCAGTTATCAGTTCTGGAGAGGAGTGACAGCTAAACTTCCACAAATTACCTTGCATGCTCAAAGTTACTAAGAGCCTGTAGGTGCTAAAAAGGTGATTTCAAATGTTACTAATTTTACTTTTCAAATTTCTCTTATTCTTTTTCTTATATATAAGTATATATTAATATAAGTATATAATAAATGCATAAGAATTTCATTGACTTCTGAAGAAAAGGAAAACAAATTAAAATTAAAATGAATTTTTAAATTATGATATAAGGGTGATCATCATAGTCTCAGGGAATTACTATAAATAAGGAACAGAAATTAATAAAAAAGTAGTAAGGTAAGTAGAGCTTCTTGAAATGTTTCTTTAGGGACTGTCCCTAGGCTTTTTGCTGCTCCAAGGTACGGGAAAAATAAAGATTTTTAATATCTTTCATATATAAAAAAAACAGTACAGACAGAGCTTGACGCCTCCAGAATGTAAATATGACCTTAATGAAAAGGAAACATGTCTAAAGTCTGGTTTATCCTCTTATTAGGGACAAAAATATCATGAACAGCAACAGTTTGCTCTCAAAAGATTGGCAGTGTAGAACATGCTGCTGTTTTCAGCTGCATTCCTTATCCTTCTATCAATTTGCCATTGTCAGTTCTGACTAAGGGTGTAGAAAATAATCATTAACTTCTTTAGTGAAGTCAGTTGTCTGACTTGTTTTCTGGTTACCTAAAATAATTTCTCTGCACTTGTGGGGGTCATGGTAATAACGCTTAAAGGAAAATATGCAACACATTGCAATTACTCAAACTACACAAAGGTTCAACTTGTCTAGATTTCCTTACGTATAATCATTGTGATCACCTCACCTGCAAAGTTGGTGAATTCTTTTCCATGTTTCCCCAGCTCAGCACCCAGACTTGATCATGTGATTTATCATAGTGTAGTTTCACTGGAACAGGATCTGTACTTACTGCCTGAAATGTAATAAAAATAGAAACCCTTTCTGTCACATTTTCAAAGGAAACATTAGTATATATGCTTGAATGAAAATGATGAGTAGATATGCATTTCCAAATACTTTCAGACTGTATTTAAGAATTATGTTGACAATTGTTGAAACAGCCCTCTGATTAATTCAGAGTTACCGAATTGCTGAAAATGTGTTTTTTATTCATTATGTACTCTAACACTTGGCATCAAAACTACATTCTATTGGAGCTATTAAGAAGTTGAAAACAAAGGTTTTAAATCAAGTAAAAAACTACTTGTCTTCCTTCCCTGCCATCACTCTCACTTTACATGTATTGGTTGAAAAACTACACCATTTACTGAAAAATGGTTAAAAAGGGAAGAATATTCTCAAGCCACACACTGGAATTAATATGTTACTGCATACAAACAACATGATGTTGCTGCACCCAAAGCTTCCTACCTGTTAAAATGTGTATATTTTGTTGAAGTAGGAAGAATTGTTTTCATATGTTTTCCAATTACAGTTGCTACTTTTCATAGACCTGTGATG
>NW_008240226.1:1637789-1647082 GCF_000691975.1 Corvus brachyrhynchos
CTTTGAGCACTCTCTTGAGATCACGAACCTTTTAGACAGTTTTTGGTATGAGAACTGAAGGCTCCAGAGGTATGAAATGGGAGGACAGTGTATTTGATTAAGACGTGTTCTGCACAGGCTGAACAATTGGAGGGATTACTTTTTTATTTTCATCATTAAAGAAGAAAAAATAGGCGGAAATTGTTTTTTAGTCTTACCATTATGGAACTGTAAAGCACAGCTTGTTTATCAGTGTGTCAAGGAGAGTACCAGCTGGCTAATTAAGTGAACCTAATTTAAACTAATGATGTAGATCCTCCAGATAATGCACTAATGGCTGGCTGAGACTGCTGATGATACTTAACTGTACTCCTGAGGTGTTGCAAGCGACCACTTCATCTAAGCAGAATTTGTTTTTCCTTTTGAAAATGGAAAATGAAGCCAGGTTGCTCACCAGCTCATTTAAAATCAGAAATTACCCCTGGAAAAAGGTCATTTGTGTTTGATAACTTTTTTTTGCTACATGTTAGAAAACAAGTTGCTTAAAATAATACTTGCACTGTTGTATAGCTAATTTGTCAAGGCATGTCAAATTTCCTTTTGGCTTCCCCAGACAAAGGTCTGACCCATACATGTTCTGCCAGAGGACTGCCAGCTGTCTGCAGAGTTGGGGTCATGGCACAGCCAGGAGGAGCAGAAGGAATTGCCTGCAGGGTCAGGCACAGGCAGTACAGCTCCCTAGAGGGAAGCCAGCAGCAAAAAAGAGTCAAGCATCTCGGAAGCAGACTTGCACAGCTGTTTCCAGCTGACCAGGCTGATCTGCCAGCAGCACACTGAGGACTGAACAATGATGACTCCGTTTACTTCAGCCTCTAAGCCATCCCACTCAGTGGTATGCTGCTATGCAAAACTGCACTATTCTTGCTTTCAAGAATTTACAAATGAAAGCAAATGCTTCTCTTGACTTTAGAAAGAGAATTATAAGCCAAAAAGTCTCTCTCTATATATATCTCTAAAGATACAACATTCATGTTTCCAATACATTTCAATTTAGTCTGCTGTAGAATCCTCTAAAGTGCTTATTTTGATAAATATACCTGTCATAAAAATAAATCATCCTCAAATCTAGTTGTCACATATGTGCACACCTTTTACATTAACTTTCATAGTAGAAAGGAAAAACATGTATAATAGTACTTCAGAGAAAACATGGTAATAAGCAAAACCAAATAAACATTATTTTTACACAGAAAACAGCATAACTACATGACTTAAAGCCTTTTCAAATAAATTTTTAATCTTCTTTAGGGTTTTTGCATAGTGACAGAAGTTTCATTAGAGTGCTCTCACTTTCAAAATACGAAGTTTTCTCCACATTTGTTCCCACTAGCCTATGTGCATTTTTGCAAGGTAGGTTCTTCTTTAAGATGTAGACTAGAAAAAGGTACATGCACATGAACATGTATGGAAATAATATTCTCTGTATTAATATGATTTTTAGAAAACAGGCAGTCTAACAAGAAAAATGTTCTCAATTCTGAGTAGCTTAGTTTCTATTTTCCAAAAATGAATTAATTTTTTTTTTTTCTGGGCTAGGCAGTACTCTAAGTAATGAAAATAGACTGATCTGACTGGAAAATTAAATTCCCTTCTGTTTGTACAAGTGTTTTTTAAGTGCGTATCATATGAGCAGAGGAACATTTAATGGTTAGAAAGTTCTTCCTGCTTGCAAAAAATATAGCAAATAAATGCTTATTTTTAAAAGAAGACAGAGACATGCTTGTTATAAGAAATGCTAAACAAAGTATCTCTTGACTTGTCACTAAATTTCTAATTAGCCTTACTTCAATTCTAAAACCCATCTGTGAATCAACAGCGGTTTTACTTTTTACAGTTTTATATTAAGTGTAAAAAGATTGTATAGCTTTTGTGCTTTCATTATTTATTTGTTCTGTTTGTGACTACTGTTACTTTTTTGTTTTGTTTTGTTATTAAGTCTATCTGAATAATGGCATGGGTAAGCTGGACAGACAGCAAGGCCCCTTGAACTTTTCCCATGTATTTGGCTAACCATATCCTAGGAAATAATATTCAGATCAGTAACGAATAGTAAAAATTCTACTTAGGTGTTCAAAAGTGACGTTAACGCATTTGGTTTAATTTATTTATCTGATTTAACTGTTATTCCTTAGTTATGTTGTCTTACCAAATATCTTTGTGAAGTACTGTGAAATGGAAAGATAATAAATTATGAATACTGAAACACCTACAACCATCAAAACCAAGACTTTCATTCCTGCAAAAGTTTTCCACAGCTGGGGTAAATTTAAATCTATACTTTCCTAAATTCATAATCTGGATATTATTAAATTAGTGGAAAACAGTGCTATTCTACCCCTCAAAATAAAATTCCTTTGAAAGTGATTTTTTTTCCCTCTGGAAGAACATGAAATCTTCTGGAATATCCTGGTTTTAGCTCAATATACTTGCTAAGTAGCACAGACTTAGTGCATAAAGCTCTTTGCTACACTTAGGCATTCTCTGTCTGGTTTTCAGCTCATTACAGAAAATTGAATATTTTAATGATAGAACAATCTAACTCCATTAAAAAACTGCACAATTGCTCTACATATTTCTGGGAAAGGGCTGCACTTTTAATTAGTGGTTAATTTACTGAATTTTACTTTTAATTAACATATATCTTTGCAGTAAGTATCTCTACACATTTTGTAACAGTAAAGTGATATATATTTATACATATTTAAAACAATAACTAATGTAACTGAAGACAAATTAGAAGATCCTACCAATGAACCTATTTCATAAAACCTAAATTAAAACCTGTTTTTAGTGAGCTCAAGAGGAATCATGTGCTTTTGACACTGAAGTCTAAATGCTAATAAAGGCAATTACATTGATATTTCATCCCTCCTGTGTAGAAAAGGAAGCTGACACCTGAATGTCAGTCAGAGACCATGGAAAACGTTGCCAGACATTCCAGTCTTTCAAATTTGTGGATTGTGTTGAGACGATGGGTTTTTAGTCTGTCTTCCTGAAGTAATATATCAAACCAGTTGTAAAAAAAGTATTGTTTTCAGAAAGAAAAAAATCATTACCCACTAAGTTTATCTCTATTTTAATATGCAAAGGCCAATCTAACAAAAAAAAA
The DNA here is from genome assembly GCF_000691975.1 of Corvus brachyrhynchos. NCBI lineage: Eukaryota > Metazoa > Chordata > Aves > Passeriformes > Corvidae > Corvus > Corvus brachyrhynchos. The sequence continues at coordinate 1,640,938 of NW_008240226.1, forward strand.
AACCCCATGAAACCCTTTTTATTATTAACTTCTTGAATAAAACATTTTGTAAGTCCCTAGCATTTGGAGAGTTCAAGTTTTGAGGAAGCCATGTCTGAGTAAGCTGACACACAATACAGAAAGGAGATGTTTCAAGTAAGCAAAGGTATTAAAATTATTTGTGAATTTAATGCAATTTTATAATTGCAATTTTGCTATTTACTTTTAAATTTCATATGCATACACATAATACATGTGTATACTTACATTGTGGAATAGTTTGAGTTGGAAGGCACCTTTAAAAGTCATCTAGTCCAAACCCTCTGTACTGAGCACGGACATCTTCAACTAGGTCAGGCTGGTCAGAGCTCCATCTAACCTGACTTTGAAGGTTTCCAGGGATGGGGCTTCTACCACTTCTCTGGGCTACCTCTGAGACTGTTTCACAAACCTCATTGTAAAAAATGTCTTCCTTGTATCTAGTCTGCATCTACCATCTGTTATTTAATACCATTACCCCTTGTCCTATTGCTACTGTCCCTATTAATAAATCTGTCTCCAAATTTCTTAGGAGTCCCCTTAAAGTATTGAAAGGACACAATACTGTCTCCCTGTAGCCTAACATATAATCTATGCATTAAAGATTTTCATTCACCAGTGAAAAAAGCAAAAGGCATCAAGAAAAGCTCTATTTAAGTGGGTTTTTATTAACAATTTAGTTAGTTTCTAATTTTAAAAAACCCACGTTTTATTTAGCTAAAGAACACCTGTTTCCTATGCATAGGATGGTATTATAAGCACTGTGCTATTATAAGCACATTGGGTTTGCATGACAAGCTTTGGTAGCTGGGGAGCGATACAGGTGGCTCCTGTGAGAAGCTGTGAGACGCTTCCTCCATGTCTCCAAAGCCAATGCCAGCTGGTTCCAACACAGACCCGCTCCTGGCCAATATCTAGTCAGTCCGTGGTGGGGTAGAACCTCTGGGATAACATAACTGAGTAGCAAAAAAGTGTTCTTGTGGAGAAGTGCTGGCAACTAGATGAGAGAGGAGTGAGAATATGCAAGAGGAACAGCTCTGCAGATGCCCAGGTCAGTGGAGAAGGAGGGGCAGTAGGTGCTCCAGGTGACCCAACAGAGATTCCCTTGCAGCCTGGGGTGAGGACCACGGTGAAGCAACTGTGCCTCTGCTGCACATGGAGTCCGTGGTGGAGCAGAGATCCACCGTGGAGGATCCCACACTGGTGTGGGTGAATGACTGAAGGAGGCTCTGAATCCATGGGAAGCCCATGATGGAGCAGGCTCCCGGGAGGACCTGTGAACTTGTGGAGAGAGGCAGCCAAGCTGAAACAGGTTCATTGGCAGGACTTGTGACCCCACAGGGCACCCAACCGGGAGCAATCTGTTCCTGAAGGACTGTGCCCCACGGACAGGGACCCACACTGGAGCAATTCATGAAGAACTGAAGCTCATGGGAAAGACACTGGAGAAGTTCATGGAGGACTGTCTCTCATGGGAATGGCCCCACGAAGGAGAAAGGGAAAAGACTATTCTCTTTGAGGAAGAAGCAGCAGCAGAAATACCATGTGAGAACTGATGAGCTGACCTCCTCCCATTTCTCATCTCCCTCACTGCCGGTGGGGAAAGAGGCAGAGATTTAGGAATAAAATTAAGACCAGGAAGGAGGGAAGGCTGGGGGACAGGACAGGTTTTTTTAGGATTTGTTTTACTCCTCATTATCCTTTTTAGATTTTGGTAAGGAAATGTGTTGAAGTTATTATTAAAGTAAAATCTGTTTTGCCTGTGATGATAATTGGTGAGTGATCTTTTCCTGCCCTTATCTCAACCCACAAGCCTCTTCTTTCCCCTGTCCAGCTGGGGAGAGGAGCGATAAGAGTGGCTTTTGGGGGGTATCTGGCCTCCAGTCAGGGTCAACACACCACACCTAGTTTTGCACACTCTATGACTGCATCAATCTCTGTAGCATAGCATTAATTTCTCTCTTTTACTCAATGAATTATTTTCACTAAGCAGAGTATCTCCAGCTCTCAAGAAAGAGGAATAGAGAAGAAGTTTGAATTCATAGTCTCCAGTCTTGGATAAGGATGGTGTTTATTTTTACTGTTTCAGTAATTTCACTGTCTAAAAGTGTACAGATTAATAGTCCTCCACCTTCTGTAACCAAACCTGACCTTTCTGTCAAAGCTGATAGACACCTTCTTGTGATAAGACTCTATTTTAGCCAATCCTCATTTTCAAATGAAAGGGACCTAAAGCCAGAAACTTCCTAAAGAAATAATTTTCTCAACCACTTGAATGCTATTCTCAACCACTAAGAGCTATTTTCCATGTTATCTCCCTCCCAATTATCTATTGAGAACAGTCACTAAACAAAAACTGCTGTTGTATGTTGAAAGTAAGTGAGCGTTTTTCGAAATAATGTGTTTACTCTCAAGATAATTGCATTTCTGTTTCTGAAACATGAAGGAAAGTCTTAATTTTTTTTGTCTAAATTAAATAGTAACTTTAAAAATGAGAAAGAAATACCTGTACAACTTTCTGAGACTGCACATCAACAATGAGAACTCTGTCAAGTGTGGGCTGAGTTACGTATATAAACTTGTCTTTTACATTAACAGCAGTAGCCCATACACACCGCTGAACAGGATCACCACCTGCTTTGGGACAAACTTCATCCTATAATTCAACAGAAACAGGGAATGTGTAAGAATCAAAACAGTCAACAATGTAATAGAAAGACAAATTATACTCCTTTTCTTCTTTTTTAACTGTAAAATAAAACCTCAGAAAACGTAGGGAAGGAAAAAGGACACTTGACACTAGGATATAAGCTCAGTTAGTCAAACTGCATCTTGTAAGCACCACAACTCACAAGCACTGTAAAATAATCCATACACCAAATTTGGGGATGTTTTCTAGAAGTTCAAGAAGTTAGTACGGTTGACCTGAGAAAAAAAAAAAATTGAAACAACCATACATGTAGAAATAAAGTGAGCAAGGGGCAGGAGACCTTAAAACCAGAAAACCAAATCTGACACACAATGCCTTGTTGCTGCAGTAGCTGGCAGCTCCCACCTGAGCAGCATCACTGTGCCCTGCAAAGGGAGGCAGCGCAGGCATGGCTTTGCACCCTGCAGCTGAGAACACAGCAGTGCCTAACTGGGGAGGTGATAATGTACAAATGAAGACAAAGAGGTGGTGGTGCAGTGCAAACTGTCACACAGCACAGGGGCAAAGCAGCAGTTAGAGAGATCAGCTGTTCTGGTCACTTGGAGAACTGATAGGTTAAAGATCAAGATGTTTGGCTACTTCTGCCATCAAACATTCTCATGGCCTATCTTACTACTGTTAAACCCAACAAATACTAAATGTCTTCTTATTACCATTCCTTCCCTCTCTGCCCTTCCATTCCTGCAAAAGGATGAATTTGAAAAAAACCCAAACCTCTGTTCAGTGAATTGATATTTAGTAATACATATAACTGTACACTCAGTCAATACAGTTAACTGTAGTTTACATGCTCACTCTTTCTGATTTGTAGAAATATATGGCCAATCATCATGTATTTATCTACCTATTTGTGAATATTTTCTCCCAGAAAAGCTTGGTTTTATAAAAAATAAAATTTACTTGGTGAAACATGTTAGTCTATTTGGAAATTCCACTTATGAAATAGCATGATTTCTTTCCTATAATGGATACTATAATTATTTTAAAAGAGGGTCCTGAAAAATACTCTGCTTGGAGAAGTACAGCATGTATCAAGCTTGTTTGTTTTCCTGACCTTTTCTTCTTTTGACTCTTATTTTATATTCCTTGCATCACAAGGGACAATTTCACCAAATCATAAGTATTATTTCTTTTTGCCACTTATCTGCTGCTTATTCCTAATTTAGAATGCTCTGCCTGATACATCATAACTGGTCGCTGTGAAAATAATTATGATATGTCAGCAGATAATGACTCAATGTAGAATGAGCAGCAAGAGATGATGAGATCTTAAACAAGAATTCTGTTTCTAAGCATCCAGCTCCTTTTAAAAGGCACAGGAAACATTATGTGACAGAACACCATGTCTGGCACTAAGCAATGCTCTTCAAGATGATGATGCATTTCAACACTTATTTTTCTGTATCATCAACATTCTTTGCCTGCTGTGCCTCTACATTTTTGAAAATACACTCAATCTTTATGTGTCAAAAGAAGAAATAAATCAATTTCCAGCTTTAAAAGAGGGAGTTTCTTTGCAGAAGATTGAAAGCCACTGCTTTCTTTTACACGGCTCCTAAACCTCAACAAAAGGAAGTTATTTCAGGAATCATATTGATAAGGAAAGGTTACGAAACTCAGGTATCATGTGATAGCACATCATCAGGAACTTCAGGAGAACTTAGAAATAAGTAACAAGTAAGATTTAGTTTGTGCTGATAAAAAGCCATGAAGATCAAAGGGAGAAGTTAAAAATCTAGTTTTTAGGGAATGACAGGCATGGGACAAAAGGGACTTTCATTCTTAAAAGCAGCTAAATGCTTTTTACTGTTGCATAAAGTCAACATATGCAAGTATGTCTCTAATATGATGAGCAATCACCATATCAGTGCTCTATTGTCATTTGCCTTCTGGATAATTGCCACTTCAACTGGAAGTTTTTTTCACTGATCTCATTATTTTTTATATTTAATCTAAATATACCTTGTCTTAGCTCCATACTTTATCTGAACACATAAACTACATCTAGATTGTTCTACACAATCCTCTTTATTCCTCAGAGAGAGCACCTTCTTCAAACAACGAATCTGCAAATGTTTGTAACCAATCTATACAGAGACATTATTTTCAGTCGTCTCTCAGGGACTCACATTAACTTACGTGAGTTTCTGGGACTGAATTCTACAAGGACATATTCAATATATTGTTCAAAAATAAGGCTGCCTTCTGCTGAAGGAATCTGGGTTTCTCTTGCATGGCATCATATAGATTAGTGTAAATGATTACTCTGATACCACCTCCCCTTGTGGGATGTATAGCAGAACAGCAAAGTACTCTAACTTAAGCACTTATATCTAGAGATGAGCTACCTCCTTATACATTTTCCTGAATCTGAGTCTAAAATACTTACTGAAGTGTATTTTTAAAGGTTTTTTCCATTTTAAGACCAATACATAGTCATATATATGCAACCACACCTATACATATCTACAAATAGAAATGTACTTTAAAGGTTCTAAAATATTTTTCATGTTGTCTTAAATTTATATAATCTAATGCCAATTCTCACCTTGCCCAAAAAGAAGGAAAACATAAAATGAAAGCAATAACCTGTTTTTCCAAAGAAACAGTAAACATTATGCATCAAAATTCTCATGACCAAAACTGATTTTTTTCCAGTATAAACTGATTTATGTGGTTGTTTCTCTAGTTATTGAAATCTGCATTTATCTGAAGCTGTTTCAACAGAAATGGAATCTTGCTGTTGAAAATTTAACATTTATCTGATTAGACAGTTTGGACTTCTTTTACACTACAGGCAGTTATACTGAGGCTCCATATTAATTTCCCCAGTGGTTGAGTAATAGGTTAAAATAATTTCTCCTTAAAATATAAGCATAAACCCACCATTTTCTTCTTCTAATTAAAATGGGAGCAATTTATTTTTTTCCTAATTTATTCTTAAAAAAAAAAATAAAAAGCTAGCATCTGATAAAACATTAATTTACTTCATTGTTGTATTCCCCCCAGACTTTTTAATCAAAAAGTGACTTGCCCTGTAACAAGTCAGCAGATGGAGGGAAATAAATCCTTAGAGAAAGTTTTTCAACATAGTCTGGGGCAAGAAAATCTCAAGAGGAAACATGTACTTGCAGATTTATATGTGCAAATTCTAGGTTTATTAACTTACACTTACTGCAAGTGTCCTCAGTGTTTTAAGAGGATGTGAGTCAAAGTCTTTAGGCAGTATAATGAAATGCCTAGCCATGCTATGGCTGCCTAAGAGTGAGATGATACCAACAGGTTAAAACAGTACAAGTTTTAAGACATGAATTTATGTATCACATCTTCTATATTAAGTTATTGTTTTCTTGACATTCTTTAGTAAAAATCAGACCGTGGAATTTTTTTATACTTTTTTTTTTTACAAACAAGGTT
>NW_008240226.1:1647113-1671034 GCF_000691975.1 Corvus brachyrhynchos
TTTCAATGTAATTTCCTGTGGAGACTTTGGTCTGCCATGTAGTCACATTAATTATTTTGAAATTGAGTATTTTGCTCAGACCTCCAGCATACATTCAAATGTGAGATGGCATATTTCACTGAAATTTTTCCATTATGTGCTACTTCTTGTAATAAACAGAAAATCAGTTTTATGTTGAAGCCAAAAGGATTTTTTCATTAGTCTCAAAAAGGCATCTGTTTCAATTGCTTTTTTCCCAGTCTCTGGAAATAATTATTCTAACTGGGATTCACTGTGAAAGGAAAATAAAAACACTTTTGCATAAGAATTATGCAAAATAATTCTTATGCATAAGAATCTTTGGATAATATTAATTTACAGAGGATACACAGAGGTTGAATGTCAGTGAGGAAAATGTCCCAAGCACTTCAGAATGATGAGACATTTAACAGGTGAAAGACTCTACTTGAACCATGGTTAAGAATCTATTTGACAACAGGTTAAACAAACAGCTGTCAAAGCTGGTCTAACTAAGCAATAACTTACATCGGAAAACAGAAATCAGTTTATTTCTGTCCCTATGCATCTAGAATTGTCACTATCAGACATATAAATTTCTACTTGCACTTGAAATTAAGAAGATTCAAGTGATTTAGGAGATTCTCGGAAGGAGAAGAAGAAGGTCTTTACAATTTCTGTCACCCATGATGATCCAGTAAAGCACTAAATCTTTTGCTGCACTTCAAACACAATGAGCCATGTTAGATACACACGAAAGTGCTTTGCTGTATTTACACTCAGTGGGATAAGAGGTAATTAAATATTTAGATAAGGGTTCTCAAGTATATAGCTAGTGAGAAAATATATTTACCTTTAGCAAAATGAGCATACCTAACTATGTACGTGTGTAAGTACTGCAGCGTTGTTCACAATACGATGCAATGCTATGTAGAAACACCTGAGCTCATTCTTTTACAGAAGCTCAGTTCAGGTTTGTGGACAAACAGGAAACCTGTGGAGGAACACTGGAGTGCCATGGGTAATATCCAGACATTTTCTATAATCTAAACAGCACTGCTGAATTTGGAAATGTTCCTATGCTTTAGCAACTCTTTGGCAATAAACGGCCCTCCTGTGGTTTTACTTGAACAGCTGATTCAGAAAAGTGTAAAGAAATAGGAGAGGTTTAAGCAAGCCTGTATTTCCTTTAATGTTAATATGTTAATAGTTAAGTCATGGAGATGCTCTAATGTGAAAGGCTATGTAACACTACCTCAATATATGCTTGGTACACTTACCAACATCTCTGATTAGTAAAAGTATATGACAGAGCCAAAGAGAATTACTAACCAGCAATTTATGACATGAACTCTTACTACTAAGCAATCACATCCTGAACTTGATAAAAATCTGATCCTGGAACAGAACTGGGTTATTTTATTATTTTCATTTAGAGGAAAGAGACTTCCCAAAGAGGCTTGAGGAATATATGATATTCTTCAAAGGAGGAAACAGTTGTCTAAAGCTTCATAGTCAATTAACTTTTTCAAGGATATACTACTGTTGTTATAGTAATATACAGTATATGCAGGGAGTTTTATTAAGTTTTTTTTTCATTCTGCTTCTAGGAGGAAAGTGCTTTTTAAGGAGTTTTTTCAAAATATTTACTGAAAACTATTCCTCAGTTTGTTTTTATGCAGTGAAAAACAATGTCACTCTGAGTAGAAAAACATTAATATTTTAGAAATGCTTTCCAGATATTTCTAATTTCTCTTGCAAGAATAAATGTTTATTAACCACCCTATGTGAGGTAAGATATTTTCACTGTTCAGAGAAATAAGCAGAAATATCTTGAACTTAATGGGCAAAACGACATGAATGTAGGTAAAAATCTTAGTTTCTATTTTATTAACCACACCTCTCTCCATAGCTCCACACCTACATAGCTCAAGAAGGACAAGTCTATCCCCAGTTTAAAATTAAAATTATCGAGTAGCCTGATTTCCTGGTCTTTCCTTTTTTTTTTTCTTTTTTTTTTTTTTTTTCCCCCCTAAGAGGATATAGTTATTATGCTACTCCAGGTTTGAAAGGTTCAAACAGGAAACAAATCTGACTTATTCATCCTGATTATTGCCACATTTAAATAAAAATACTCTTAAAATCTAGGCTGCACTTTAGACCAATAAAATTTTAACAGACTTCTTAAATAATCAGCTTTTTAATTAAACAGCCAAAAAAAAGTTTTTTGGCTTATTTTTGGCTGTGTCAACCTAATTTCACTTAAGCAGCACAAATCAAGGTATGATTAGCTGTTCAAAGCATAATTATTCACACTAAAATCTTGTTGCTGAGTACAGCAGCCTTTGACATCAATAATGATAACTGAAGAGGCAAATTCCATTGAGACAGCTCTAGCTCTGCTGTCATTGAGGCATTAGAGAAAAAAAAAAAACCAAAATGTACAGCTCAATGCTTAGTATGTATTTCAAGGTCACTCATTCAAATCCAAATGAGAAAAAGTTACTATTTTTGAAAGGTGATAGATCATATAGAGTAAGTCTTAATGCAGTGACTAGTACCAAGTGTTCCTGTGGGAACATGCATCATGTCAGCTAGCAATCTGATTAGCAGTAAAGGGAAAACATCACAAGAATAAATGGAAGTGGAGAATACACTAGTGTTTTTATGCATCCTACTCAGGGAAACTACATCATAAATTCTCAGAATTTGGAGAAATCAGCTATAAATATGTTAACAGTAAAGTTACTGAAACTACTTATATGAATTTTAAGTTGGAACAAAAGCATCAATCATCTCTACTAACTTCAGTGGAAGCTTTGAGAGTGTTTACCAGCACAGGGATTTGCCTCACGATAGTTGAGAGTTTAATATAGACAAACATCCAGTGGATAAAAAGAAACCATTAAAACCATCCCATCCCCCCAACAAAAATCCTGTATTTACTATAGAGAGAATCAATCCCTGATTTACTAAGATGAACTTAACTGTGGGTCTGAGGTGGGGAGCTGGTGGGGATTAAACAAAAAAACCCAACAACAAATTCAGAAATACAGAGCTGTTAAAGAACTGGGAAAGGAGAAAGACAGCCAAAGAAAGAAAAGGGTTGCAAAAGTATTCAGGCAATATTCAATTGAAATAGAGACTGAAAGTATGAATTTAATAGAGGAAAATACAAGAAATTTTGAGATCACCATTATAAGCTTTTTATTAATTCAGAAGACATGGCTGAATTTATGAAGCAGAAAACACTAAACTAGTAATAATAAATTCTTATGTAAATAAAATTATAATTGAGAAAACACTACAAATAGATTTTTAAAAACAACTTGCCTGAAAACCGAGGAGTTTTTCACTAGGCTTAATATGCCTCTGAAATTCACATTCCACTGGTTGTATTACTTTGATGCCATCTTCATAAAAAACATAAAACATGTTCCCAATTCCCAGACCTTAGGGACAAAAACACATTGAAATGTATAAAATTAAATAATGACAAAGAAAATCCTTGTCTTGAACTAAAAACCTAATCACAGTTCGGTATGAGATCAATTTGTTAATGTGTATAGCAGTGATACAGCTAAACCTATGGGATCTTTTGTTGTAAAACTAAAACAAAACTGTTACATTATTCAGGATTTCACATAATTTTCTCCATTGGCAAGTCTTTATGAATACAGATCTAGAAATACACAGTTTGACAGCTGCAGCAATAAAAGTGATCTTGTGACATCATCTACACTGAAATCAAATTAATATAAATTCTCTATGTATTCCTTTTTTTTTTTTTTTCTTTTGCTCAGGGTTGGAAGACTTAACATAATTTCTGTATAACATTGAAAGAGAAGACCAGAGTCTTTGTTATAAACCCTTACTTGATATTTCAGTCAGAAAAGGAAATATTCTCTATTTTATTTTATTACAAAGACAGAGTTGGGCAGATCTTCATTCCAATGTTGAAGGGCCACAGGTGTTTACAGAACTATTCAATCCTTCTTCCACAACGTTGCTGAATGAAAGGCATGATGCTAAGTTTTGTGGAGAAGGTGGGAACCAGACGTGTAGCATGAAGCCTCACAATATCTGTGATCAAAGTTATGACCACAGAAATGGACAGTCTCATTAGTTTTGCATGTGCCAACTAAGACAACAGTTGTTGATTTGCTATGTGGATGCTGTAAAGGGTGATCAGTTTATATTCATAAAATTCTTTGAAGAAAATCATAGTACTCATGAAATTATAACTATAACCATTCAGACAACTAAACTGTTGGCTACAATTTATCCTGGGCACAGGACCTAAGCTTCCACTTGACATAACAATGTGTGGTATAGGAACTCAGAGGAGTGAAACCCAGGAAAAAGAAATTTGAATCTGAAATTCTGCTTATGCTAACTTCTGAAGGAAAACAAAGTTTAACAGAGAGAGAACAGGTCTTAATAGAAAACAGAATAATGAGAAAATCAAGAGGGGGTAGGGAAAATGCATGTTTGTGTATGCATGTATTTATGTACACACATGAATAAAAGTTTCCAGTCCCTGTTAGGATTCACATAGCCAATACAGTTGCTCAAAACGTAGTAATATGCAGAAGATGTTCAGCCTACACCCAAACACACAAGGTAAATTATCTTTGAGAAATCTTGCAGAATCATTTCCCATTTCTGGCCAAATTTTCCCAGAAAGAAAGGAGGGGCAGTCTCCAAGCAGGGTTTTCCTCACTTTATACCAAATTTAACTTTTAATAGGTTACCAAAAAGTGGGAGAGAAATTTGTCTATGCTGCATTTGGTGTAATATAGAAGCAGGCTTAGGTTCATGGAAAACTCCCCAGTCATGTCTATTCAGAGCACAGGGCATACTCAGGGCAAAATGCCCACTCTGGGCATTGGCACTTCGGTATGCCTTGGCAGATAAACCACACAGGCTGTATAAGACAGTAAGTTAAGGCCTCTCTTTAGAAAATGCCTGATATTGTATCGTGTAAGAACAGCTGGAATTTGCAGATAAGCCTGACTGATGTTAGGCTGCCTGTACCAGTGAACACAGTATAGAGAACTCTAGCTGAGCAAGTGGCATATTGTGTCTTGGGGATGAATATGTGAACCTGGCTGGGGACAAAACAGGGTTTTCCCTTCTCCCTCCTCTCATTGGCTGAAGTATATTAGAGTTATTAGCAGGATAAGCAATACCAGAACGTGAGGAAGTAACTCAGCTGATAGCCCCAGCTGACCCAGACATTTGATAAACAGGTTCCTAAGCTTCCACCTCAGGTGTCAATACTCCAAAGCAAGATTTCCAATGTACAGATAATATTTATGCCTAACAAACAGCCCAAAGTTTTAAAGCTTTATTTCCAAAGTCTGGATAATAATGTTCTACAAAACTGTTCTACAAAATCAGTGACAGACACACCGTATGAAATGTCCTTCTTCCATTTCAATACCAAGTTAAGGAAGCCAGTTCATATAACAAAACTTTACCTGTGGATCCAATTAGTTAAGTCCTGTTTCCAACTTATTATGACCCAATACTCTTGAGTCAGTGGCTACAGATACCTATCCAAGTATCTAATCTGCATAAATATCTAATCACCTAGGCAAGCCACTTTCTCAGAACTACAGGAGCTATTCCTTTAAAGACTTAATTTTGCAATCCTCCCCCCACTAAACACAATCCTGCACATTTTTAATGCAGTGTCAGAAGCAATAGACAAATAGATTTGCTTTATTTAGACTAAATTGATACTTAAAACTGGCTAACACTGATTTTTTTTTTTTTAAATGGTGGTGGTTGGGGTTCTTTTGCAAACATATGAATATATTTACATTTATTTATCTACTGTATTATTACTGTAATACACATGTACCTTCAAAATCCTTTCAGATTTTCTCATGCAAGTGGTTGTGATAAAATATTTGTGCACTTGATACAGAAATATCTGTAGGCACTAAGGCCTATGTATGGTTTCATGATCTTGATTGTCCTACTAATCACCCATGCCTCCACTCCTATCTGTTAATACTTTGATAACAGAAAATGGCAGAGTATGCATGGCCCAGAGAAGTCAGCAGTGATGTTTATTGGCATCTTCAGGGTATTGTTCTCCTGTAAAATATTTCCAGTGTTGTAATTAGTAACAGCATTTCTTGGAAACACAAGGATTGGCCAATGAGAAATGCAGGAGAGATTGAGAAAATCTGCTCTAGGAGACACAAAATCTGCTACTATAAATTGCTTTCTGTTTAGCTTCACATTAGTCACAGAGAAACTTGAATGTCTTTACCATAAGCCCTCTGGTACGCTCTTATTTTTAATTGGTCTTTTTTGTCATAGAATTTAAGTTTTCCTAGGTGCATTCTAACCACTGAAGGCAATAAACTGTCTTGAAAAGACAATCATCTAAAAAAATCAAGGTGATACTAATCATGTTTTCAGTTTTATTTGAGATAAAATATAATTGATACTTTCTCAACAAGAGGTGAGAACGCCATACTTTTGAGAATTTGCTGCAATCATGTTGCATATCAGTTTAATAATTTACAGTGGAATGGTATGAAGCCCTAAACACATCATTTGCACTCTGCAAGGCCAATAGAGCAGGAGGCTCACAGCTGAGCTCCGCCACAATTAGGGAGATGATTTTTTTGTACCAGCTGAGCAACTGGCAAAATGAATAAAAAAATAAAACTAGTTCATATTTATAAATACACTGGGAAAGCCAAGGGTTACTATGTACAGGCAAATGAAATATCAGATTTCTGAATTTTTAAATTAATTTAAAACCAATTTTTAAAAAGTCTACGGAAATACCATTTCTAACATGAATTCACAGCAAAGCCTGATCCACTTATTATATTATTCTCTTGTATTATCAATCTTCCAATGGAAATAATTGAAACAATTTCTTACTCCTGAAATACATTAATTCCTAAATTGCAACTTTAGATGAAGAATACATGAGTTAGAACAACAAAATGGGAATGCATGACAACACTTAGATTATGGTATTTTTCTGGAATATGAGATAATTTTGAGATTATGTTGTATATATTTGAAAACTAATACCTATCTTTTGCTTGTAAAATAAAATTTCCGTGACTTTTATAACACCTGATTTTGTCTTTATTTATATTTATCCTTCAGTTCATTACAAACATCCATTCCCTGTCCCAACATTTATTTACAAACCTTTCCTGAGTATAAGAATAAGATGCTTGGTTTCATTAAGCAACAACAGGTATCTCAATTTTAAACTGCTTAACACTATAATGTTGTCAAATAAGAGAGATTCATACAAGAAAATCAGTCTCAACAGCATACAGGCTGACTGGCTGGAAGTTTTATCATGGCAACAAAAGTTAAATGTCTACATTTTAAATCTGAGCTTCTTGTATATCTTTGAGCAATTGTCTGAAAATTGTGAACAGCTTATTTCCTTCTCTCTCCCAAAAAAGAAAAGGAGTTTGCGAAAGTATCAGCCTTTAAGGCATTCATTACCCCTGTAATTTTTCTTTAAATGAAATTCCTCAGTGTTGCAAGGGAGTAGGTAATTACTGTAACTGTAGAGCATGATCAAACATAGACACACACACAAAAGTAACAACAGATGAGCATTTCATCATAATACAGAAAATATGAACAAAAGTAATCGCCATTAGTACCTTGCTCTCGCCACAATATGTTTGCAACTGCAGCATGTAAGAGAAAGAAAGAACAGAAAATACAAATGAACAAGATAAAACAAGAAATGATACATTAATTCTGAAATAATTATGCTGCTTTAACATCTGATCCACTAAAATACTCCTACAGGTAAATCAATGGAAACTGTGAACTAAGGATAGTTCTCTACGTCACATGACAAAATTGTGTTTAGCCAGAGCAGTTATTCGGGATAGGGTAAACCCCATCACTCCCACTAAATTCCCCCAAGCTAACTCCATTAACCAGTATCAATACTGTGTTTCATAATCTATTACAAAAAGCATGTGCAGTTTTCATGCATATAAATGATGCATATTAATGACAGGTGATGCAATTTTCATAATTTCCTTTAAACCCTGGACTTTGAAGATATTGAGTTCAGGACACTTATGAGAGAGATATGCAAAATCAAAACAAGATATTGTTCTGTATGGCTGTAGAGCAACCGTGCTACCAAAATTGTCATGTTGCATAATGTTTGCCATTATCTTTGGAAGACCAAGACTGGAAGTATAGGTTGGCATGGTAACCAACTAAATGTTTACATTGTTTTTTCTGTGAAAACATAGATTTTATTTGGCCATCTTGTTTACAATTGGATTTTAGACCTTTGAGAACAATGAAAATTATATTAGCCTAATATTGCTCCTTCTGTCTGCAGAGGGAAAAAAACAAATAAAGAAAATACAATTTTGCAAATTGTAAATATTTAGAAGTCAGCATGCAACAGAATAAAATTTTTAAAACACCATCACTGAAAACCAAAGCTTATTGCAAAGTAATGATCTTAAGAATTAAAAAAAAACGAAAACAGCTTAAAGGAAAGGAATACAACACAGAAAACACATATGTCACACACACACACATAATGAAATTGGGACATTCATTGAAACACAGTGTTGCAAAAGATAAAAACATTAGTATGCTTTAAAAAAAAAAAAGTTTAGAAAAAGCAATGAAACACATATTATTAAAAATTATTTTGGTACACAGAAGTTCCTCAGTTGCTGACAGCTGAAAGTTGGGAGTGAAAAAGGAACTATCACTCCAGAAAAGGCCTGGATACTATGATTTTCCCAAATATCATTTCTACTTCAAGAGGTAGGAGATGGCAAAAACAGCCCTGGGACATGATGCAGGCCTTTGGGTCTGGTACTTCAGTCAGTTTTGGATTCAGCCCCCTGTCTAGGTATCTAACCTGGACTTCATCATGACATGGTTGTCTTTGAGGGCATCCAAAAGATTTCTAAGGACATCCTAAACAATATCTCCTACATCCACCCTGCCAGTCACCTCACTGCAGAGGGCTGTCAGGCCCACCAGGAATTTTTTCCTCCGTAAATCCATGCTGACTGCTCCTAAACACCTTCTAGTTCTGGGAATGGTTTCCAGGATGAAATGCTCCATCTCCATTCCAGAAATCAAGGTGAGGCCGATGCACCTATCGTGTCTTGGATTCTCCCTCTTGCCCCTGAAGAGCAGTGCTGGCTTTCTTACAGTCTGCAGGAACCTCCTCGATCACCATGATCCTTCACAGATCATCCAGAGTGGCCTCCCAATGCCATGGGCTAGTTTGCCCAGTGCTTGTGGGTGCATGCTATCCAGGCCCTTCCATCTGTGAAAGTCCACTTCATGTAAATGGTGTCAATCAGATCCTATACACCATGGATATGGCTTCCTTGCCAGAGGATGATTTCCTTCCCAAACTTTCCCAGCGGTGTCACACTCCTAGGAACAGTTTTGCCAGGAAAGACCAACGTGAAGAAACCTTAAGTACAACTTGTCCCCTTCCATATCCTTTGCCACGAGGTCCTCACCCATTCAGTAGGCCCACATTTGCCCTTAGCCTTCTCTTTCTGGCTGATGTTTCTGTACAAGCCCATCTTTTGCCCTTTATGCCATTCACCAGACTCAGCTCCAGTTGGGTTCTGGAACTTCTAAGTTTATCCCTACATGCCCAAACAGTGGCTCCAGATGCAGATCACAATTCTGTATGTTTGCTATGTTATCTCACACAGCCTTTCTTATGCAATAAAGAAAATTGATTTCCCCAGGGCAACCTGGAGGATCTCCTTTAAAATTAGTTTTCTCTTCACATTGTGAGGAAATAACCATGTAATACATGGCACTTGAGGTCCCATAAATTCAGCCATAATGTTCTAAAGTTTATCATTGTTTTTCTAGGGGTGACATAGAAAAGAAAATAAAAAGTAATTACAATTATGCAGCTGCATGGAATTGCACAGGATCAAACAAAATGATTTAAGATGCTAAGTACAGAACACATTAATTTGGGTTAATGTAAAATGATATGTATGATTCTGAGCTTTGCTCAACAAAATGGGCAGGATAATAAGTGTTTTAAAAGCCTCACATATTAATTTTAAAATTAGCATATCAGCTGGAAGAAAATTGAGACATAATTTAAGAATGCAATATAAAATCATAAACAACAGCCACCATCTCTCCTAACAGATCAAGAAACCTCACTTAGTTTTTTAATCAGACCTATAACTTATGTTCAGGAAAGATGTCAACTCTTGAGACAAAGAGTTCAATGATGGAACAACTACAAGTATGAAGTACGCTAAGGAACATTGTTTACCTTCCTTTTTGGTTAAGCAAAAATTAACATTTTCAGCCACACTTTATACTAAATTCTCAAACATTTGCAAACTTCATGATGTAAGAATACATAATTATTGATAGATCTCAGCAAAATTTTCTGGTTTCAAGATGGAATATCATCATCTCTCTTGCCCTGATTCCATATAGCTACTAAATAGTATCAGGAAAAGTACTGTGAGCCTTACAGAAGAAATCATATTCCAGAAGTTTGTGACCTTGAGTAGGCTATGTCTGCGACACAGGGCCTTGTACTTAAGGCTTGGGAAGCCTGCATGTCACATGAGTACCTGCTGCAAGGATATGTGCTGGAATGCCCATAAAAGCCTGTGCTGCACACTCACGGGTCTTATGACAAATGTAACATTGCAACCAGCCATAAGATATATGGGTTTCTTTGTTACACCAGATGAAACCACCGCAGCATGGGAGGGAGGGGGAACCTCTCCATGGACAGGATCTGCACAGCTTGCTATGGGAAAATCCATCCACAATTAATCCCATGCTGCATAAATCCTCAATGCCCAGCATGTGAAGGGTTGCAAGATTTACTCAGTATCTATATTCCTCTTTTTATTAGATCTTATTAAAGCAGCTATTTTATTACACCATTTGTTGCTGGGCCTTTTATATTGTCATCAAAAAGAAGTCTGCATTGTTTGTCTCTCTCCCTCCTCCCCCAGCAGCACAAAACAAGGGAGAATCCAAGTTTTCTTGAAAGTGGTTTTCTTTTTTTCTTTTCTTTTCTTTTTTTTTAAGAATACTTACAGCTCCATAAAAATCACTCTTCATGGTCCTTACATAGCTATTCTATGGTTTTGTGTACAGCCCCAGCCTTTGATTAGGAGCAGCTAACATTACCTCTGAATGCCTGCTCTTCATCTTTGTTATATATTGTCTGTGTTGGTTGAACGGTAATAGGTTGCACATATTTCACTAAACTTTGTCCTTAGTAATTAATGAAATTCTGCAACAGACTAATAGCAGGGTAATTTCTTACCCACTTCAGATGGAAACAGCAACTGCAAAGAGCCACGGTATTTCTAGCACTAAATGAATGAGGGTACTACAATATCACTTTCCAAATAAATTCTGTATCCTCTTTCTTATTGTATTGGTAATAAATGTCATTACATTCACTTTTCTGACTCAAAAGACAATTTCAAAGATTTCAACTATGTCAACTAGTGTTCTTCCTCCCTACTTTTCTTTTCTTAAAACATTCAATGCATTTTGGAAATAAAGTGTGTGTGTGTGTGTGTGTGTAAAATTGACATTGAGTGAGTCTGAAGACTAAATTTAGCTCTTCTACTTCCTTTCGGCATTATAATTAGCTGTTCAAATTTTCAGTAGTCAGCATACAATACTATATATCCAGACCTACTCAAATAAAATGGATATCAATTAAAACCTTAATATCTGAAAAATTTCTTTGTTTGCTGCACTAAGAGAACAATGCCGTTTAAGACGGCTTTAAAAATAGGGGAAACCAGAAAAAAGACATCTGCATTATATAATATTCCAAATTTAAAAATTGCAGGGGAAAACGTGAATAATGATTGTTCATGAATATAGAACCACTGTTGTTAATTCCAAGTTTCATCTCATCAAAACACAAGCTTTGTACTCAATATTTTGTAAATATTTTATCTGAATTTCTATCAGAACTTAACAGCTGATAAAAAAAATCAATGGTTTCACGTCAGCTGATTGCTCTAAGCTTTGCACTGTCAGATAGGAAACCACTGTCCCTTTCAGTGCCTTCAATTCCATGATGGCAGGAGGTCACAAGTAGATGTAATAGAAAATGAAGTAAGGCATATGACAAAAATGTGTAGTTCAATATTATTTTTCAGAATTGTCCTATTATAATCTACTGCACCTTCAATTGCATAAAAAAAGTAATTTCAAGATGTTTAAAGGGATGCTGTCTCCTTACTTCACTGACAGCCACCACCTGTCAACTGTTTAGATTAATCCTATACGGATGATAGAGTCTTACTTACTCTCTTTTCTCACATCTCTAATGCATACACACCCTTATGTTACAGGGTAAATCTATATCATAATTACTATTTTTTTGCTGAACCACATAAGTTTTCAATTATTATTTGTATATTAAAAATAATTGTGTTAAAAGTGAAGATGAGGTTGACATGAATTACTTTTTGCTCAGCTTCCACAATCCAGCCGAATGAAAAAAGTTATGCACATAACTGCTTTTAATTTCATTCTTTCTATAAGAAATTCAGATTTTTTTGATTTATATACAAATGCAAATATATAAAAACTAATTTATTTGTGAAGCCAACACTTTTTTTAAAGTTTCTATTGCTTGCTTCAAGTATTTTTAAAATAATTGCCATTAAAATTTCTTTCAAAATTCCAATCTGTTCTTATGTGACATGCACTTTAATTTCATTTCAGGTTAGCTAATACAATAACCAAAGATCTGGTTTATGTATATTAGACTATTATTTATCAGTTAAAAGTCAACAGTTGACTTTTTAATTTTGTTCAAATACGAACATGTTAGCTTATTTTTCTACATTTTGTATAATTCTTTATAATTAATCATGTATAAGTTCTTTCCCATAGCACATTAACTCAATCCAGTCTACACTAGCAGGAAGAAAAAATGGTTCATGAGCTGAATTACTTGGTAGTTTGAAATAAAGTCTTTGCCTACGATGCTGTCAACAAGTATAAACTTGTTTAGCTCTGCCATAAAATAAAATGCCAGCATAAATTATCTCAGGAAATTAGGTAAATAGGTACCATTCAGTATCAGATGTGACAGGAAGATTCTATTAAAATTGCATAAAGCCTTTCAGAGAGAATTTAGGCCATAAATCACCGTCAAAAGGCTTTTAGTCTTATTCCAGTTCCAGACAGTGGAGATGTCTTGTTGCCTATGATGGCCATAAACCTGTCAAGTCAGTAGCATTCAGATCACATAATCTTGTTAGGTGATAGGACTATGACATTACCTAAAAAAGGCCCAGTTAGAAACAGAGCTACTTAATGGCATGGAACAGTTATATGATTTTTTTAAAATGTATTCCTAAGATACAGTGCATGAGGCAGAGAACATTTGTTCTGCTTTTTGTGACTAGGGGAAAGAATCTAAAGGATAAATTATCTTGCCTATGCTGATGTCATAGTGGGCGAATTCAGTAACACAAAAGCGTATGGTTGATAACCAAAATGAAACCTACTAAATATTAAAAGACAATCAAGTACTCTCAAATTGGTCTTGAAAACGTCTTAATAGCTTTACTTGATAACTATCTATCATGCCAGTTGTCTCCCCAAGGTACATAGATATGTCTCAATAAAATTTAAGAGAAACACCAAAGAAGTCATATTAATCAAGGGCAAACTGAACTGTGCTTTTTAACACAATTTTTTGGAAATAATTAAGAGAAATAATAATATTTTAAAAAATAAAAATTAACAAACCCACAGACCAATTTCATTTTAAAGGAAACAGCATGAGCTTTTATGATCAATGGTGCTAATATGGTAGAATCAGAAAAGAAACTAAAGCACAACTGATGGACCTATCAAAGTCATCAAGAAACAAAACAAAAAAAATACAGATTTTTAGAGTTACTTTACTTCCAAATTATTTTACTAGTAGCTAAGATAAAAATTTTATTTGAAAATTACCCTTGAAAATACTCACTTGTCTTTGATGATGAATATTTTTTATTTTCCTGCTTTTTACACTGCCTGATTTTCTTTAGAAAAAAAATATCTGTATGCAGTGTAATCTGATGTTCCATATGTGTATCAGATTACATCAATATATTCCACTCCATTATTTCTCTTAAATATTCCACTATTAGTGTAAGTCTTCCTTGTTATCTTTTTCCTAAGTTAACAAAATGGTTTATTTGGTATATTTAGCTATGTATTATATTCCATATTCAATTAATGTTACTTTGACTAAAAACTGAAATTGGACCAAATCCATTGGTTTTACTACTACCACAATGGAACCTCATTAAATAAATAAATCCCACAAATGGAAGTTGTAATTTCTTCCTCCTCTATTTGTGATTATTATTGTACTGTGTATCAATAAAAAAATGGCCGTAACATGTTGCCCACTCCACCGTCTCATAAATTTATTGTCAAGATGCACTGCCAAAATATCTTTGTTCTACATTTAAATTCTTCAGCTTCCAAACAGTGTTTCAACAACAGCAAGATGATGACTTTGGTTTGCCCTATGGCTTCTAGGAGTTGGGCTGATCCAATCTGTTTGTGATTATCAAATGTAGTCATCAGCAGAAATCTACAGTGGAGTTGTACGCTTGTGTGTACATGCTTTAAATGATGGTAAATCCAGTAGTATGGGGGAGAAAGCTATCCATTAATAAAGGGTTTGAGAGTCCCTTAAAATGTATCTGCACGTACTACAAGGTAGAAAATGAAAGCCATCTTTTATCAGTTGCTGCAGGGATGCTGGGCAGTAGAATATAGAACCTGTTTACAAAAAGAGAGAAATTGGAATCCTTAAGAAAAGAAGTAGTCTTAGTTATGATGAAATCCCATTTTTCAGCTAACAGAAGGAGTTCCAGCAGTCTGACATTCCTTTATACCATTGAAGCAGCAGAAACCCTGGAAATCATCACAGATTGCTACTAAAAGTAGAAGAAAAGCCTTGTCATATCAGAGCTATTCAAGTTTTAAATTGTACTGCTATGAACTAGTTTGGTTTTTTAATGTTCTGTTGACAATATATAGCTATAAATATTTTTGCGCTGTATTTTTACAGGGGCAGGATAATAATTGAAAACAGAGCCTGACTGAATGTCTTCTACCTTACAAAGGAAAAAAAAGGAGGGTAAATTATGTGTAATCAAGACAAATATTTAAAATATCCAGATACAAACACAGTGCATAGAAATACTTGCTAAAAGTTGTTTCAGATGTTTAGTCTGGTGCTACTGGTTTTGAAAAAAAATCAGAATACATCATAAAGTTTAGGAGTGCCATAAAGTACCACTATATTTGCTCCTAGTAGTTGCCCACTTCCTGAAACTTAATAACTCAAGCAGCTGTGGGCTAGTTAAACTGGGACATATAAAAGAACAGACAACACTTGCATAGAATTAAATTCAGTAAGAGATCAAAAAAACAAGAAGACAATTATAAGTCAGCTAATATGTTCTAACAGAGACCACGTCTTAACAGACAAACTTGGTTATATTTTTTGATGTAAATAGAAGTTTAGTCATGTAAAAATTTGTATAGTTGTAACCCATAATTTTTCTAAACATCCAATTTGTTAACACAGAATATTCTGATTAAATATTAGAGTTATTTAATAATGGTAAAGTATATGTTAATTGAATTAAAAACTGCCAAAATAATTAATCTGAGAAGGTAGTTAAATCATTAGTAAAATGTGAAGAAGAACGTTCTGGAGCATGTCCAGAGCAACAGGTTGAGAATTGTGTCATAACAACTTTCATCAGTGATCTGTAAGCAAATACAAAATAATTTCCTAAGAAGTATGTGAATTACTTGTAATGATAAATAACAGTTCTAAGAAAATGTTTGAAAGACTTTGTCAAGTTCATCTCTAAAAGAATTAAATTTTGTTATATCCAAATGGAAATGTAGATGTATTGGAAAACAAAGAACAGACTACGACTACCTGAGACATGTGAGACGGAACAGGAGTTGGAAAGTGAGGTCTGATAGCATATGGGAGATAAACAGATAAACAAGCTTCCACTGCTGATATTAGTAGAGAATAGTGACAAAGGATCCATAGATATGGAAGAAAAAATTACCAAATACGTATTTCTCTTTCCAGAACATTAAAGAAACAAATAATACATCTGCTTCTGCAAAGACCAGTTCCCATTTTAAAAAAAAACCCCAAACTGTACCAAACCAATTAGAATTCTCAAAACAAAAAGACTGAGTACTGTGGTAATTGTCTTATTATGAGGGACCTATATATTATGTGTGTGAGAATTTGCAATCAATATTCATAGAACAACAATTCTTAAGAGGTCAATTTATTGGGGGGAAGAAAAAGAGAGAGACTCAAAGGAGGCAACTGAAGGAAAAACTGACTTCAAAATGGAAACTAAGCATTATTCTGTCTTAGCAAAATTGATTAATAAGTAAAGCAAAATATATCAAGAGAAAAGAGGGATTTTTTGACTCTGCATGTCTGACTCAGGTATATGCATGCCTGTAAGGATACACTTCAGGCAAACAAAGCATTAGATCTGTATTCAGGCAGAACAGACTGCAATTTAATGTCTTGTGAAATGTAGAAGATAGAGTTAGATAAAACGGTTCCATCACGCTTGAGTCTATGAATCCATGCAATACCTGTTCTGAAAAATGAAAATATGTTGGAAGGAAACTAAAACCAGACTTTAAACTGCTATTTGTATTTACAAATGTGATTACACCAAAGGCTCCTTCCAACACAGCTGAGCTCTCTCAGGTATTATTAGAGGATCATGTCAGTAGGGGAGACTCTTGAGTCTTCAATGAGATTTAGACCAGGTCATTAATCCCCAGAATGTTTTTACCAGTCACCGCAGGGGTTATTCAGCTATCACCCAGACCAGCTATCTCATTCTCAATGGCTTTAACTGCAAGCTTGAGGGAAAATGGAATTCACAGCAAAAAAAGAATTTCCAGTCTCTAGAGAATAAAAACAGCACAGTTCTCACATTCAAAAGTGTTTTAGATACTACTGCTGTTGTCAACATCAGAGGAATTAAACAGGATCTGATAAAAGAGAACAGTAGACATTTATCACCAGTACTTATAAGAAATATTTATATAGGTAATACCAACTAAAATTTTCCATTATAACTTCACAAATCTACCAAAAAGGATCCATGTGCTGGTATATAGTTGTTAAATAAATAAATAAATAAAATTTCAGCTACAGAATGAGTTAATCGGTAAAAGGCATGTCTAACACTAAAGTATTTTAAAGAAAATAATTTCATTTCTCTCACCTAAGACAATGTTAAAATGAAAACATATTTTCAGAAGTCTTACTTTTAGTGTACATTGGAAAAGGCTGATGTGCTAAGAAGAGGCCAAACTATACTTGAGACTGTCATCCACTATTCAAAATTTTACCTATGTGAGACAGAACAATGGTTTTGTGTTCAGTGCTGGCATTTACTGAACAGATCTGGATGACAAGGCATTTTCAGAGTATTCTTCATTCAATTCCATCTAGATTACCATCCTGATGATGAACCATTATCATCAAAATTATATTGACTTTTCTTGAGAACTGGATGTCAAATATCTGAAACTGGAAACTTTAAAATAAACAAGACCCTAGCACCCTCAATTCATACTTTGCATTGTATAACTTTATTTTTCCTACTAGCATCACATTTCCCACAATTCAGTATAGCTTTGCCATTCACTTCTTTTCTCTTTATAATACAGACAGGTGTATTACATGAATCTGCAAAAATCCTGTGAATTATAAAAACCTAGCAGTCTGATAGCATTTTTAGACAGGTGATGGAAAGGTTTGCTTATTATTTAACCATCTACTTGTCCATAATGACACTGATTTTAATTTAGTCAGAGGTACCAGAAAATATAATATTTTCTCTTAGGAGCTGTTTAAATTACCCATTTGCAAAGAAATGAACTAGCCTTTCCCTTTCTGCCACAGATATTATTTTTTTCTCAAAGCACTGAAATGGGTTTTTCCATAAATTTGGGATGTATTGAAAGTGAGATTCCACAGAAAAATAATAAAAATTTAGTTTATTGTGCAAAATAACATTAAATCACAAAAGTTTACACATGCACATAAACAATGGGTCAGATAAGTACAAAAGTGGACACTTAATTTGACTATTAAACTTTCTAGGAAATAAAATGCATGCACTGGTAACAGAATCATGTTCTGTATTTTTTATGTGGCTTTTGAAATTACTGTCATGCTCAAGGCACTACAATTGTACTTTATATTTTAGAACTCAACTGTAAAGTTCTCATTAAACTCTCAATAGCAAATCAGCTCAATGTTCAGAAATGCTTTTATTTTGCTTTGATTTTTATCTTATGTGACATCACAAAGGAGAAAAGCCCAGATTAACTGACAAGCTAGTGAGAATTTGACCTTCTTTTATTCACAACACTAACCTATGATTTCCAAAAGGGAGCTCTCTAGTAAGGAACAAAAAAAAAAAAAAGTAAATATGTCTGCTTTATTCTCCTAAAGGAGGATAAAAGGAAAATAATTTATAAAAATGTCATTAGTGACAGAAATAGTTTATATCAGATCATACGGAAACACATTTACATTCACCAGAACTATCTTTAGGATGTAACTTGTTACCTAATCAGCAGACCTGAAATTAAAGTAGCTGTGCTTAATATGTGTGGGTGGGGTAAAAAAAAAAGACCCAAATCCTATCCAAGTGGTTTTACCTATGTAATTTTATTCCCTAATAATCCCTAATTTCATGCATGAACAAGAATTTTGGGAAAAATACAAAAACAAGTGGAGAAGAGTTAATAATGAGGCCCTTCTACTTCAAGTATCAGATCTCTGATGCTAGCAACTCCTCACTGCAATAGAATTTTTTTAAAAACAGCAGCAGTTTTTTAAACTGCATCTATAAAAATTTGCACCTGTTAAGATAATTTGTTCATGTCAACAGTGCTATTTTTATTGGTAGGTACTGTAGTCTTCTCTCATGTACCGAAATGGGTGGCTGAGCAAATTGGACTTGAAAATGTAAATATCTGCTACACCTAAATTTGAATGTTACAACTATGCATCTGTGGGTTATACGAGTATTTGCACATGGACCAATGCTTAGGCAACCATGTTCAAACACCAAGGAACATAATGGTAAAACGCTTGCCTTCAACATACAACATTGAACTTGCATAGTAAATTACTTTTATAGGAAGGAAGATGACTATATCTTTTGGATGAATTGTATTAGAAATAATTTGGTTTATATTCTGTCTTCCTTCATTTACATCTTTCATGACACCAATGGTCATTCTAAAAACTTATTGCTAGTAGATACTAAGGCATTTGTAACAAGCTGTGTTCATTGCATGGCATGGGATTTTACAAATCCTGCTAAGGTAGCAGACCTAAAATTATTACACCACATTACAAGTCCTGAAAAAAGTGTTTTGCATTGTTGTGGATATCCCTATCATATTCACAGCAGATCAGGTCTTCAGAAGATAAAATTACTTAACTAAAACACTTTGAAACTGTATGGTTGGCTACAAATATTTTGTTGCTAAGGCCAAAGTTTTAACCAAACATACACAAACTAGAGTTCACCAGGCTCTTGAAATTTGGCAAAATTCACAACATTTTTTGTACAATGCAAAAGGCAAATGGAAGTGGTAAAGCTACTTCACATTACCAGATTACCAGAAACACTGCATGATCAAACAACTTACTTATCCTTAGGTGCCCTCCCAGAAACGTCTGAACAATAATTTTCATGACACTTAAAAAACCCCCACGTTAAGTCTTTTTAAAAGACAATTAATTAGTGTTACTAAAATCAACTAAGCAAAGATATCAACATTTAGGTTATAAAACTTTCCTGCATGGAAGATTTCCTCTGAAACATTTAAAGCATAGTAAACCTATATGTAACAGAACTCAACGTCCTGCAGCTTGGAAGTGTCAGGCAGACTTGCAGCTCTACTAATTCTGTCTCTGGTATCCTGCCGAGTACTTGGCACTGTTGAATAAGCTTCTAAATAAACAGGAATGTCTTAAGTTAATGCAATCACACTCACTAGTAAGACAACCATCATTTTACTAGATGTATTTATAATAAATATATAGTATTCATTACAGTAACAGATTAAAAAAAAAAAAACCACACAAACAAAAAAAAAAAACAAAACAACCAACCAACCAAACCAATCAAACAAAAAATGGGTGAAGTATAAACTCAGGAATGGATTTTTCTAAGCAAAGTGAGGCAAGAGGAAAGAAATACCAAGTTAGACAAATAACAGGTAAACAGGGTTAATAAAGCCCACCACCATTTAACAGAGGATAAAGCAAGCTACTTGTTAGAAGTGATAGTGATTTCTTTGGCACATTCAACTCCCAGCATAGCAAGTGAATGTGTTCATTGTTGCTCTGCAATCCTGAAGAGCCACAGTCATCCAGGCACAAGACAGCATGGGCAGGCTGGAACTGATCCGGACCTGCTGGACACTTCAGTAGGTCCGATCAAGTCTTATGATCACTTTCATGTCATGAGGGCCAATTTTGACTCTTGGTATATCTCAATAACACACAGGAAAAAAAGGTCTTTTTCTCACACCCCCATAAACCACTGGAAAACACACTAATAGTCACCATATATAGATATCCAGTTCCCTTTTCCCTTCACATTCCCTTCATATGCAACACATCTATGATGAGGAAACTATCAAAAATTTACCAGCAATGTAAAAAATATGTTGATTCACAGAATGAATCAGGGATTTCATTTTACTTCTTAATATAGTGCAGATCGTGCACTCTGCCTTCAGTGACTCTTGGATACCATTAATTGAACTTTATTTTTTTAAATCACCTATCTGCACAAACCCAATTTATTTAATGTTTCATAGTTTTAATACTGATTAAATGTTTGAATGTGGTCGGCATGCATTTTTGTAACTCTCACAATACTTACGAGTCTTTCGAGCAGAATCTTCCACAAAGAGAGAAGAAATATCTTCATCCACCCCTGCTTCATTCTTTGCAATGCAAGTGTAAGCTCCTGTATCTTCATAGCGCACATTGCTAATGTGAACCTCACTACCATTTGCTGAAAGGAGAGGGAAAAAAAAAAATCAACGTGCAGACAATGCTAGGGCTTTCAGATTATAAATGCAGAAGGGTTTCTCTGCTTATACTAATTAAACCATTTTCATTCTTGACTTCGTAACTTGGAGGCATGCCAAATTAATCCAAAGGTATTCAACTGGCTAGTGAATTACATGCACTATTTCATCTCACAGATACCCAGAGTGCCTCAGCTGATTTTGCACTTCAGAGCCAAATACCAATCTAAGGTTTTATATATGTTTAAATGACTATAGTTTTTTTTAATCAGGTAAATATTGGGTTTTTATTATGTTGTATTTGGTCACTTAACACCATAATTTCCTTTACACAAAATAATCCATGGAAAATAACAGGCCAAACTTTCAATGTAAATAAAAATTTTAATAAAATTATTTGTTATTCCTAACCAGAGTCACCTAGTTACTTTTGGGTTTGTGTGACTGTAGTGTAACAACAGGAAAAAAAAGGTGCATTGAAATTTTTCACCTACATCAATGTAGAAGCTTATGGAAACCTCAGGAATTGTATCAGCTTGTGCAGGAATGACAACAAACAGTCCAGGTTTCACGGGCAAAGATCTTTTAAATATTGTGATGTCAGTAATGGTGTGAACAATGATTCATTGAATTTTAAGTATAGTAAACTTGTTCAGCTGTAGGAACTATACAAAAACCAGCTTTGTAGGTATTCTAAAGTACAGACTAGAAGGGGCACTGTCTTATGGTGTAGCACACTTTTAGCTTGAAGCTAGTGCACAGATAGTTTAACTCAGAAAAATCTCAGGGAAAATGTAATGAGATCCTCAAAATTGTATTTCAAATAATTAAATGCTAGAAAATTGAATTAAACATATTTTGCTTAGGGAAGAACCCTTTTAATTTATTTATCATAAATATATGGAACAGAGAGAAAGGGAAAAAAATTCCCTCAAATCCCTAAAGGTAAAATTAAGAGAATGCTGCTATGGAAGAGGAGTTCATCCCTTTCTACTCATAGTGGAAAGTGTTTCTGCAAGGCAATTGTTCACAAATATCCAGGGGAGCTGTCCATGAAAGAACAGAGGACTATGACATCTGCAGGTAAAGTAACTCTTCAGAGAAGCACTTGCCATGTCTGTCCCACTGCTTCTTACAGTGGGAGTGCTGTACTATCCTAATTAACATCCTGGTTTTGTTGATGAGTGAAAGTTTTGAAGGGAACACTAGTAGCAGGAGATTTTGTTTTCCTATGGCTGATCAAAAATCACCAGAAAGACTGAAGAAGCATGAAGATTTTATGCTGGACAGGTCCACTGATTTTGCTGAGCCCTGAAGATTCATACAAATGAACTGTTGATTAAAGGTAAGACTTTCTTTTAGTTTTTGATAGGGCTTTTTGGGGTTTTGGGGGTTTTTGCAGGTTTTTGGGGTTTGAGGGGTTTGGGGTTTTTTGGGGAGGGAGATAGGGTTTGTGTGTGTGTATGCAAAGTCTTTGCACTCCCATGGAGGTCTGCTGATACCCTTCAGAAAACAGCACATCCATTTCAGGTATTTCTTCTCCAGTCCTTTCTACCATCAGGTCCCCAAATCTCATTAAGATTCTTATCAGTTCTGACTGGGATCAGGTCTAGGACTGTCTGCTCCACTGAGATACTGCACATTTTCAAACAGAGAAGAGCACATTGGAATTTTCTGGTAATCCTGCCAGTAAATACAATCATTATTCTAACAAAGAGAAGGCAGAGAAGATATGTGTCTTGGGGAGTAACTGAAAGATATCACATCTTTTGAAATGTTTTAGCTTCGATTTCAAGCCTTAGTTAAAACTGTGGAAAAAGGGCAGCTAGTATGGAAACAATGCATGGATAAAACACTAGCAATGTGTAGAAAACAATAAATACACCCCTTTACCTTGAAGAGTTAGCTGTTTGGACAACTTTGGAGTGATATCAATTCCATTCTTCAGCCAACCAAGCTGTGGGTTGGGAATACCTTCAGCGTGGCACCGAAGGCTAGCTGTCACACCTGGCTCCCTTGCCTGGCTCTCTGGATAGACTCGGATAACTGGTGGAACTGAATACAGAAAACAATTATAACTTAGTGAAGAACATCATCTTCATTTTAAGAAAAATAATTACAAGCAATTCAGAAGACCCCTGCAGCTATATATAACAACACGCAGATGTGGTATTAGTCAGATATTCAGTGACATTCAATGCAGAATTCTGTCTCAGAAAATACATGAAGCAGAAAAAATATTCTGTGAGAAAAACCTCTTTTCACTGCCTGCGGTATCAAAGAAAAATGCCTCAATTCTAGTTCAATAGTTTGTGGTTGAGTAATAAGACTTTTATTTTTCCTTAGATTCCTTTATAAAATATGAAAAATGTACAATTAGTAAGTCATGATATGTTGTACAAAGATTGTAACTGTCCTGTTCCACAAACTTTAACAATTCATCTCTACCTTTTCCCTCTTTCCAAAACACCTATCAACAATCCATTCTACCTGCATAAAACCTGTTCAGGTTTATACTTTTCTATACCTGTTCAGAGAGGACCTTCTGTACCCATGATACCACTTCCCTTCTTTATCACATGGACACATCACTAGCTTATGTTCAACCTGACTTCCCTCTGAAGTCCTTTTCTGCCAAGATGCTTTCCACTAGGCGGTCCCCAGCATATACCAGTGCACAGGAGTTGCTCCTCCCTGGGCGCAGGACTCTAGCACTTCTTGTTGAACTTCTTAAATTCCTG
>NW_008240226.1:1671116-1783592 GCF_000691975.1 Corvus brachyrhynchos
TTCCTGCTGGTTCATTTCTCCATCCTGTCAAACTCCCTATGAATAGCAGCAAGATTCTGTAGTCTATCAGCCATTCCTCCCAGTTTGGTGCTATCTACAAAACTGTTGAAGGTAGAACTCTGCCCCATCATTCAGATCATTAAGATGTTAAACAAGACAGGTAGCCTTCTGGACAAAATGTCCACACAGTTGGATAACTGTGTTACATAATGGGTGAACAACTGGGTCATTGGTCAGGAACAAAGAGTTACAGTGAATGGGGCAATATCTGGCAGGGATCCAGTCCCTAGCGGGGTTCCACAGGGCTCCATCCTCAGCCTAGTTCTCTTCAACATCTTATTAACGAGTTGGATGCAGGACTTGAAGGAATACTAAGCAACTTTGCTGACAACACCAAATTGGGAGAAGCTGTTGACTCCCTCGAGAGCAGAGAGGTCCTGCAGAAAGATGGGCAATCACCAACTGCATGAAGTTTAACAAGGGAACATGGCAGATTCTGCACCAGGGATGGGGCAACCCTGGTTGTGTGTATAAACTGGGGAATGAGGTGCTGGAGAGCAGCACTGTAGAAAGGGACCTAGAGGTCCTGGTCGATACCAGCAGTGCCCTGGCAGCCAGGAGGGCCAAGCGTGTCCTAGGGTGCATCCCACACTACTCTGCACTGGGGAGGCCCCACCTTGAGCACTGAGTGAAGTTTTGGGGACCACAATACACAAAAGACACTGAGTGGTTAGAGAATGTCCAAAGCAGGGCCACAAGGATTGTGAAGGGTTTTCAGGTGAAGCCATATGAGAAGTGGCTGTGGGCACTTGGTCTATTCAGCCTGGAGGAGACTGAGGGGAGACCTCATTGCAGACTACAGCTTCCTTGTGAAGGCAAGGGGAGGGGCAGACACTGATCTCTTTGTGGTGATCAGTGCCAGGACCTGAAGGAGTGGCATGAAACTGTGTCAGGGGAGGTTTAAGTTGGATATCAGGAAAAAGTTCTTCACCCAGAGGGTGTCTGGGCACTGGAACAGGCTCCCAGGAAAGTGGTCACTGCACCAAGCATGATGGACTTCATTAAGTGTTTGGACAATGCTCTCAGGCACATGGTGTGACTGTTGGGCTGTCCTGTGTAGGACCCGAAGTTGGACTCAATGATCCTGATGGGTCCCTTCCAACTCAGCAGATTCTGTGAACCTATGTATAAGACTAGTCTTATGAGCTTTTTTATTAATAAAATATAAGAATTGTTGACATCAATTTTCCAAGGTTTGAAAACTTGCTGCAGTATATGCTTGCCAATTAAAAACCTTCTACATACCACACATCAGTAGTGTCAGTGACATCACAGTGGACATATTCCTATTGGTAATCAATAGCTAAGCAAGATTTAAAAATCCTGCTATGTAAACTTTTTAGATGAATAACTATTTATCTTAGCCTTAATTTTTTTATAGAGAGAACTTGCTCGAGGTTGTTTCTAACAATTAAAAAATATTAACTTTAATAGGATTAAAGAAGTCTATTTTCTATTCGCCAAAGTTTTGTTTAATGCAGCTGTAAAAATGTGGAATACTTAGGCTGTGTCACAAAACACAGCTGGTTAGAGGATGAAGTATCAGTTGATAATGAAAGAAGATAACAAGATCAAAAATTAACTGTGTCTATTTTGGCCTGAGATTAAATATTTTCAAATCCTATTCAACTATTTAAAAGGAATGTCTCAGCATGCTGTCCCATTAGATCACAGAAATGCCTTACATTTCTACATTACAAGAAATACACAAACGTACTTTATCTCAGAGAGGATGCAAGAATCAGTAGGTTTCAGGGATATTTTAAACCCAGTTAGAAGATGGTCTCTTCAACATAACCCCAATATGCAAATTGAAAAAGTGTAATATAATAACATAGGAGAAGGTTAAAAATTAGATAATACAGCTTTTAGTTTATTAAGACTACCAGCTGAGAGGAAGAGCTTATAAAAATCAGAGATTTAAGGTTTATATTGATTTTCTGAAAAGGACTTTGCTTTCATGGAAGTGGCTCTTTATTTTCCTCTAAAGCCTGATATTCCCACTCCTATTTCCTCTCCATTTCTTCCCTGTTCTATCTGCTCTTGCATAGCATCTCTGAGATCCGTACTGAGACCTTGCCTTCCCCACTGTGTTCTTCAGACTGAGCCCCACTTGACTGCACATTCAGTGATCTCAACATTTTTTGGCACCTCAGCTCCCAGTCTTGCCCTGCCTCACTTCCTAAAATCCAATTTTCATGTCTCCCTGTTCAGCATTTCTTGACACAAGGTCCTTTAGGTAGCCTCCCACATGTTGTAGATTTCCCACTGCAGCAAAGCCAAATGGCTAATTCTTCCACTTTGTCTCTGGAAAAGCAAGGACCTCCACTTCCTTAGAGACAGGATTGCCATCACTGAACACTCTCAAGCATCTCAGCAACAGAAACAACTTTTAGGACCAATAGCAAGGCATTGCAATTAATTGTGTTCTGACTACATATGCAAGGATATTGCTTGTCTCTTTTTGTGTCAGTGAAATATTCTCATTGCATATAAAACCTTATAGGTATTTAACTATCACACCTTGACAGACTTCTACTGAGCACATGTGAAGAGAATTTTTTTTAACAGTCCAATTTCAAAGAATTTTCATTGACTAGAAAAAGGAATTAATTAGTTTTATTTGGGCAAAAGGCATGCAATATTTTGGACGCAATATTATTGTTAAGAAAGTTCTAGAAAATACTGTAAGTGAAATCAAATTCTTCCTAAACCAACAAATAAAATCTCACCCTGCATGACAAAATGTTATTGTCACTAAATTAACTACTTAAGGGTTGTTAGAAGAAGTGAAAGCGAAGAGAGGACCTGCTCAAATGAAAACATGTCTGAGTTTTCTTTTACTACCCCTTATTTCTATAGTAGATTGCTTTAGCACTGTTTTCCCAGGCACAGAGGTTCTTGCATGACAGTAGGGCTTATTTCTTGCCCAATCTTTCCTCTATTTGCTGCCATTTTCCTCTTTTCTCAGCAACTCTCTGTCTGGTAGGTTATCTATACAACTAGTAATGTTTTCAACCCTCCTTTTGCATGATAATTTTTATTTCATGTTACCCTGAAGCCTATTTGTAATATTCTACTAAGAAAGAACTGTGCAACTGAGGCATGCAGACAGCTGAAATACAAATGCAGTTACGGGCTCAGTCTATAAAGTTAACTTGATGTGACAAGTTCAATGTGAAGTCTTTGGGGTTCATTTGAATCACCTTTTTTTTTTTATTTTGTTTTGGGTATTTGTTGTTGTTGTGGTTTGGGGTATTTTTTTTCTGTAACTGACCATAAATATCACCAGAAATGAAATTTTAAGTACACAATTAATTGTTCTCACTGACTTTCAAAGAGATATGCTCTAGCATCTTAACCTAAAGAAGCTTACTTTACAAGGGAGACATCATTACATAGGTTAAAAAGGGAGGGGAGACACTGCATGTTTGTATTTAGCAGAGTAATGTATAACACATAATTGAGTGAATTCTGTATCCCTTATCTTTCAATCCAACAAGCAATGTGAGACTGTTGGTTCCAAATATGGTGGATACGTAACTATTCAATACCTCTAACATTTGCTATAAAACCTTCTGAGTATTACTTCAGTCGGATCTGATGGGGGAAGGGGAGGGAGAAAATAGTCTATTCAAGCTGTCTTGAATCCAGGGAGAACGTATGCGTTTAAAAAAGAAACAGGTGGTATCTATAGCGAACTAGGTTCTTCTAATGATGTATAGAACAACTCTTCTGTTAAACTGAGATGCTTTGGAAAAACAAAGCTGGCAAACAATTCTTCAGACACTATACATTCCCAACTTATATCTGGCCAAGGGACTGGATTCTCCTTTATTTACCTTAAGGTATAAAAACTACTGATCTTATTTAAGCATCACTGATATATTAGGAGAAAAATAAAGGTCAAACTGAGAGACTCAGATTCATTTAGTCATAAAGTCTGAGTCATATAATCTCAAATTTATATGCACTGAAAGTTTTAAGTATTATGTAAATACTAATAATTAAGATTTTTATGAAAGAGTTACTCCTTCCTGATCACATTTCTTTTGTAGTTTATATGAAGTGTTAAATATCAACTTATAGTATTGCTTACAATATTTACTTTACCATTTTATTTGTCCAAGAGTAGACTGATTTTTTCACTATAAAACAAGTTTTTTACAGTGCTCATTAAGTGTATTTTTAAGACTCCAATGGAAGCTCATTATTTTTTACTACTGTGCTAGATAATTCAAAACTAAAAAAAACCTTAGATTTTAATCGTAAGTCAGATTTATATATATAAAAATTGCATACTAGCCGAAAATATATGAATTTTTTTCTAAAAATATATAGCTGTACATAAATGGAAACCAAGAGAGAACTTAAAATTTAATTACATTGTTTTCATTGAACCTTCATATTAGATCTTTGTGATCAACGTAGTCTCATTATCCCATTAACCTTTTGACTGACTCTCCAGTTAATACAAGTATCATTATACTAATTAGTCGTTATCATAGCTCCAAATACTGACCATCATGCCTGTGCTTAAGAAGATTATTCCTTAGAAGTACAGGTCTAAACTGTGGAAGAGCTGTTCATCTGACCTTTAATCTCAATGGATTTAACTCCATTTATCCACAACATGCACAGAAAATAATCCTACTGCTCAAAAGGCCTCCTTTTCCTGTTTCTTGCTCCCCAAAACAGCAACATCCAAAGTCATTTAGGAAGGTATCATTCCAGTGCCAGCTTTTGGAATAGCAGCAATCTGAGGTTTACAGGGGTTTCCAGATGAAAAAACCCAATTTCTTGGCAGACACTTTATCACCAGAAAAAATCTACATTTGTCTTCCTTCACGTCTCTCAAATTATATTTCTTGATTTTCTAGTCTTGCAGAAAACCTTCTAAAACTTAAGTGGAGTTTTGCCTCATTATGTGCTGAACTGAGCCAAACATGAAGAATCCTAGTATTTAACTCTTGCTATGCACCTCTGGAGGATTATTTACACATTGGGATCGGTAAGGAATGTGTTGATAAGAATATAATTTTGTTGATAATTTAGGGTAAACCAGACCCTATAAAACAGCGGAGAATGTTGTCCAAGAACCTACTAATGTGTTCAGCTTGCCAACAACTCTGCTATGTATGCAGGAATTAAAAGATGAACAAACTTCACTTCAGTCTTCTCACTGGTTTAGCCAGTACTTGCTACCTGGCTTTTCAAATGACAGAAAATAAACCCAGAAGAAAAAATTGGAGGAAAAGATGTTGATGCCATGTATTAGCTCAGGGACAACATTCTATCTACAATGTGTTGTGGGTCAGGAGGGGAAGAAGTTGGGGAAAAAAAGCTGAGATATATGGATAGATAAATCTTATAAGCCAGCTTCCTGGAGAAATGTAACAGCAGAGACAACATGTTTATAAAACTGCAAACAAGCACTAAATGTCAAAGTAATTTAAAATGTGAAGATATTAACAAGAGAAAAGGGGAAAAAGTCTATTAAAAGAAGAATGAATCATATTAAAAGCCAAAATAATCTTGGAAGCTGTATTTCACATGTATATAAATATAAGAACAACAGAAAAAATTTCAGCATTCTTGAATGAGATGTCAAAAAAAAGTCAGCCTAATAAGGGTTTATGCAAGTGATTAATAACTAACAAAACAAAGAATGATTGTAATAGCAGTGGCCAGGAAACTAGGGCTAGAGTATGCCTCAGGAGAGAAATAGGGTCTCTTAATGCAAAGCAAATTTGGAGAAGATTGGGGTCAAACATGATTCTGGATAGGATTAATTAACAACATGGAATGACAAACACAGGTAGTTTACTGCAGAAAGGGAGTCTTAAGAGTCAAAGATAAATATGAATTGAAATACCATGAAAGTACTCAAAGAAAAAAAAAAGACATTAAATCTCAGTGGTGATAAAGCATACCCTTCATCACTGGAAAAGAACTGCTTAAAATAATTTAGGAAATAAATTGCATATAGGAAAAACAGCTAGGACAGGGTACACCAGCTCTAGAGAAGGTAAAGGCCTGTCTTCAGGGCACGACTAACAAAACAGTTAAGTTTTGTCCAAGTACAGAATTCAATGAAGTGTTACCTGGAACTTGAACAGATGCAGGAAAATATAAAAATCAAGACTTCAAATCCAGGTGCCTCAAGTTAATCTACTAAAATCATGGTTAGATTTCAATATCATAAATGTGAATTTAGAAGCCTGCATCAATTACAGAACCTTCTGGGAAGTGCATTCTATTAATCTTATATTCAACAAAACATTCTTAACTTTAGAAACTTACACACTTATTTTTCCCAATGTGTTCTCCAGGTTACAAAATTAGTACCCAAAACTACTTTATCTGTGTATACATGCATATATAAACCACTTATTGTTCTGCATAACATCACAGGTGCAAAGCAAGTCCTCTGGACTATCTTTAAACCTTTTAATAGTTATTATTGATATGGAGCAATAAATTAAAATTATTGTGTTCCATTATTTTTAAGGTTACTTGAAGGAGAACAATGAAGAAAAAATTATATATCTTTTTCTATTAAGCTGTAACACAGTACAAAAAAAAGTAAAACAGCAACAACAGATGTGCTTAACAAAATCCAAGTTTCTTATGGACTTGATAATTGGAACATTTTTCCTTACCAGTCACCTGGAGAATATGAGTTTGATAGAGCTTATCATACCCATCAGCAAAGCAGGTGTAATTTCCCATATGAGTTGTGGTAACCTTAGTGATGTACAAGGACCCATCATCTCCAAAATCCTACCAGGAAAGATTAAAAACAAGGTTATCATAATTCAGCCCACATCTCTACAGTAATTATGCTCGTCATCTTGGCAACAAAGCTGTGATACAAGTATCAGACATCACAAATATTAAATCAGAATATCTGACAGTAATCTGAAATTCAAATATTATACTTGTGAATGGTGGAGTTGTTTATACTTGCTACCTATATTGTGACTGTAAAAGAAAACACAACTTTTATATTAACAACTAGTTAAACTCTGCAGAAGCAATATGTTTATTTAGCTATGACAGTTATTTGCAGAAGAAAAGCTGTTGAGGATTGGATCCGACCAGAGGGAAAAAATAAATCTCTGCAAAAATTAACAAGTTAAATGACATCCTGTGGAAGTGTTGTCATCTTCTGTAATGAACAGACAGACCAAAAAAAAAAACACCTCATTTTTCTTCAATTCTTCTCATTAGATTCAGGGATACATTGCAGAAGCACTACTGCTGAACTAATTTCAGTGATCTGGGATTCCTGAAAGCAAATGTTTGTGGTCAAGACTGAGGCAAAGCAGGCTTTTAGTACATCATCGTCTTCTACGTCTTTTGGCACTGGGTTCCACGCCAGCTCAGCAAAAGGCCCATATTTTCCCCTCTTTCTGTTGCTGCTGATACAGTCCTGAAACTCTGTAGATCTTCGTGACTCTCACCAGATCCAATTCTGGGATGACTTTTTCTTTCCTTATCTGGACATTCAAATACAGTCTCCATGTTCTTCCTGGGTCACCTGTTGTTCCTTACACCTTCTTCCTTTTATTTGAATTCTCTCAAGAGCTCATTGTTCATTAATACAGACTTCTGGCTGCTTTTGATTTACTGTTCATTGCAAAAGCCTGTTCTTGAGCATAGAGGAGGTCATCCTTGAAAATCAACCATCTCTCTTAGACCCCTTTTTCTTCCAGCAAGATCTTCTATGGGATTCTTCCAAGCACATCCTTGAATAGGCCGAAGTCTTCTCTCCTGAAATCCATGGTTGTGTTGCTTTTTGCCCTGCTGTCTTCTCTTAGGCTCCTCAACTCTGCCATCTCATAGTCACCACAGCCAATGTTGTCCTCACCTTTGTATCTCCAACCAGTTCTTCCTTATCAAGTTTCTTCACAAACTTTGTAACCTCTTCTATAAATTCCTCAATTCCTATTGAAGACTTTATCAAAAGCTTCCAAAAACAAAAGCTTCAGCTACAATACCTCGTTCAGGAAGTCCATAAGTTGCACAGTAAAAGAAATTTGATGGAAAATATTACTATGTGCTGCCTTATTCTTACATTCTATCCTTTGGATGTTATCAATGACAAAATACTGGGCTACATTAACTTCTGGTTCATTGTGACTGTACTTGCACTCCTCCATGATCTTACCTATGGCTTTTCCAATTTATTGAGGTTTATTTTTTTTCAGTTCTCAGTTTCCAGTTTTTGTTCTTACCCAGAGAACATAATCTCATATTTCATTCAAGATTACTTTCACTATAACATCTTGAGTCTTTTTGTAGACTGAAATTTAAACATGAAAACCGAAGCATCTATGAAATTTCCTTTAATTTCTCAGTTTTCTTTCTTTAAACATACTCAAAATATTATTCAAAAAGCATATGTCTCTATGTATTTCTTTCTTTTTTTCATCCAAAGATGTTTGGGCAACTAAATTTCACATTTGCACAACTCTGTGCTTACAATGATTCTGCCAGTTGTTCATTGGAAGAAGAAGACAACCCACCTAAAAATTAACCTACCTGGTAATCCTGTCAATAACTTGTCTTTCTTAAGATAACTATAGGTTTCTATATTAGCACTTTGGTTACACAGAAAATATTTCTACCAAATCTTCAATATACCATTGCATGTTACCACTGCAAAGATCAAAAAAGGGACCCTCTTTAAGACTTTTTATGTGAACCAATACCATTGGATTTCCCTTCAGAATAACCCACACAACTAACTTCAAAAAACTTCCCTATTGGATGTTCTGATCTTTATCTCTTTCTAAAATATATGACGCAGAAGATCAATTTACTTTTCCCCTCTTACTAGCTGAACACATGTTTTCAAGGTGTTCCTCTTTAACAACATTTTTAGTGGAAGATGAAAGAACAGTGATTCAAAAGAGCCACACTACAGGTACTTACATTTTATCTGGAAAATGGATATTGTTATTGCTGTCTAAAACTTTTTGCCTAATCTCTGCCATATGTATTTGTGAACAAAATAGGGCATAGGATGGAGTGTATAAAAATTCAGCTGCTACAATGCAGTCTGGAGGCTGGTTTACTTTACCATTCCTTATGCTAAATTATTAGATATTGCTTTGAAGCACACTTACCTGTTACAGCCTTTTAACTAGCTCATTGCAGGATATGATATCTTTAGGTACCATAGCTATTTTTTAAGTAAACAGGTGTCTGTGTTATGGTTTCTCCCTTCTTTTTCATAGAAACAATGGATGAAACATCCCTCTGAATATTTTACATTAGTATCTCAATAGAATTCACACATGATGACACTCAAGAGAGTTAGAATTTTATGGATAGCGTTTTTTGTTGGTAGTGGTGAGTTTTGTCTGGTTGGCTGGTTTGGTTTTTTTGCAACTACAAAATAAATGTCCCTAGCTTATTGTTATACCGAGTTCAATGTTTGTTTTGTTAATTAAAGCAAACTACTCAATACAAAGTGAACTTAATGTGGTAAGCAGCATTTGAAAATGGATGGTGAAGTGCAAAGAGAGCTATTTGACATTGCATGTTGACAAGCATTTAGTGCCTTATTGACTAACTCACAAACTAAGTAATTAAAAAAAACCTGTATCTATACTGACACACAAATATCTTTGACACAGAGCCTTCAAACATCAACAGCAAAAAACACAGAAAAGTGGTTTTTTACCTTTTGGAAAATATATTTGATGACAGTAAAAAAATTGCTACAAGCTCAATTTTTGTTCTTCTACTGTTCAAATAGAAATGGCAAGGTACTTTTAAAATTACATTGAGAAACCCTAATTATTTTTGTCATACTTAAAAAGATAGAATTGAACAATTATCTTAACAATGATTCCACTGCAATTCTGTTCTCCTGAAGAACTTGACATTTTACAAATCATGATATATGTTATGAGTCATGAGTAAAATAACATGAAAAGAAAACTTTAATTTGATAATGAATCTTTGCTTTGGTTTCTTACTGCTTATAAAACAGAAACTAAAGGTGATTTTTGGTTCTGAATCAGCAATTATTTCCTTGGAGTTTGTAACTTGCTTTCATATGCTAACACTTTCCATATAAGAGAATTTATGACCATTTGCCAGTACTTCTTCATTAAAAGCTATAGAAAGACTGTTCCAGCTTCCTCCCCACAGGAGAACATACAATGAAATAGACTGCTTGAATTTGTTCATCATCACAGAAGCTAGAAGTGGTTTTGGTTTTGCTTGTGGCGTTTTGTTTTTGGTATTTTTTCCCAGCATTTGTTGCCAATATACCGCTCTCTTAAATAACTTTTTGGGGTTTTGTGCTTTGCATAAATAATAATAATTTAAAAAATCCAATTAAAAAAAGAACATAGGCTAGGTGAACTGAAGATGTGAATTCTTACTTACATTATCCTCAAATAGAAAAAAAAAATAGTTTATTGTGTCCTTAATAAATGGAATTAGCAAACATCAAATATTTTTAATTCATAGCTTTTCATATTACCTTTATTTCTATTTGCAGTCTTTAACCAATCTACAACAAAGGGAAAAAAATATATTGTTTGGTCTCTTTTTTACTGATGGTTAGCAGAGTTATCATAGTTCAATTATAATGATAACAAACTCTGGGTGGGGGAATTTCCCTTCTTTTTAAAGGAAAATCTTGATTTTCTAATGGGAAAAGTCAAAAACCACCACATCATCTGTCTCTGAGCTGATCAGGTAGAAAATTTGAACCTAAGAATTAAAAATTTTATTGGTTTCCTAAAGGAAAGCTGGATCAACAATTGCAACCAAACAGATATATCCAGAACAGCAGTTGTTTGCTTGTAAAACACAGCCAAGATACATACCCCCCCTTATTTCCTGTACATCCCTCCAAGCTTTCTGCATTTTATTTCAGTCAACTCATGGAAGTACCAGTAATACTAATGTCCCATTCTTGCTCATATTTTACATACCTTTCAGTATCTCTAACTTCCTTTATTACAAAGACACAGAGAGTAGATAACCTTTTGAGGGTTAACTGAAAACATTTTTTAAAATAATCATTTATGTACAGTTGGTTTGCCAGATAAACTCAGCTCAGGTTTTTCATGCTAATGTCAATGTTACAACTCCTATTTGCCAAGTAATCAGTTTCTCTGTTCACATTGGCAAAGCAATGCAACTCTGCAGTTTGCTATGGACTGTCAGAAAGAAATTATATTCCACAAAGAAATCTGAAAATAATTGCACTTGGCAGAAATCCAAGATGGTTTTTGAAGTTTGCCTTCTAGATTAAGAAGGAAAACAAAACCTACATTTCATAAGGACAAATTTTGCATGCCTTCTCTCAGTCTCATATTTTAAAGCTGCAATAGGAATAAATCATGATCTAGCTTAAGTCCACTGGCTGAAGAATCATCCTGACAGAAAATTGCAAATCATGCCAAAGCTTAAAGAAGAAAAGCATGCAGTCTAACATAAGCACTAGTATAGTATATGCAGTAGAAAGCGACAGGATCTTAAAAGAAACTCCGCTCTGAAGAATGTAATACCAGACACCAATTCGTGACTATTAATGCAGGCCAGTTTTAGTCAAAGGAAATTAATCCTCCTAAGCTTCTT
Source organism: Corvus brachyrhynchos (assembly GCF_000691975.1). Lineage (NCBI taxonomy): Eukaryota > Metazoa > Chordata > Aves > Passeriformes > Corvidae > Corvus > Corvus brachyrhynchos. The sequence goes on from NW_008240226.1 coordinate 1,682,787, forward strand.
TTACAGTCATTTGAGAAAGCTCGGGGTAGCAAAATCCTTTCATGGGACCCTTCAGTGGATCTGTCATTGCTCACTGTTTTAGCTGCCACCCACCTCTCTCTGCTGACCATGAAAACAAACTTCCTAGCCACAATTAGACATTCTAAGCATTCCATTGGTTCCTCTTTTCCTGACACTGGAGAGAACAGAAAGAAAAAAGCAAATAATGACTGAACTTTACAGGCTGTGTTTCATTACTGCAAATAGCTTTACTAGCCTTACTCTGCTGATGACTGGGTAAAGCGGTGATCATTTGGTGAGTAATTCAGAACATCTAACTAAATCTCCAATGCTGAGAAAGTCTTCATGCATCCTAAGCCTGTATTACAAATGGTCAATGCAGAGGTCAGCCACTACTCTTGCTTCCTAAAATAAGACTTTGTAATGCATGAGCCCAGGCTGTTAGCTGAATTGAGCAGGATTTGGCTGTATGCAGCAAATCTGAAAAAAAGGTTATTTCTCTGACTATAAATGAACATACTAATACTGTACCTGTTCCGATAATTAATTAGATAGGTATGATTTTCCCTTTATTCTCTGGGATACAGTAAGGGCTGCAATTTCACTTCATGAGGAAACAGTAACAGCTAATAAATGGTAATATCCATTATTCTACAGAAAACATGCAACTGATTTGTACTTTTCAAAAAATGTCTGTTGATTAAAAATTAATTTTGCTATTTTGAAATCTAATAATGTTCAAGCCTCCTAAGAACCTGAAGAGGGATGACAGAGAAAAGTGACATAAAATGCCTCAGTGCTAGATCACCACTGAGAATAATGACTTCATTTGATACGTAGATGTGTAAAGAGAATTTGGATTTTTTTTCTTGTTTATGGCAGACACTAGACATAAGTGAGAGCTTTTCCAAAGTACTAGAGCTCTTGAGGCTAGCCATAAAACATCACTAACCTTTTACTTCCTCAAAAACTCTGTAATTTTATGCTATCTTGCTATGAATCTGCTATAAGGACTGCAAATTTATTTAGACATTAAAAATCTCCAACTGAGTAGATGCAGTATATTTTAAATGGAAAATTCAGCATGTTCTGATACAGCTGTCTTTTTTATTGCTTCATATTACATAGAGATCTTCAGAATGACTCATATACCATTTAACTTTTACTCCTTTTTAACAAAACAAATTGTTATATAATCAGATTTAATCAGATAAATCTATTTGACATTAATTTCTCATATATTTTTCAAGTTCACCTCATAACCAATGAGATGAATAATAATTACCCAATTACCACAGTTTATTATCATTCCCCCAAACGGTTCTTTTTTTCTTTTTTTTTTAATCAGCTTTAATTGTAGATGTATTTATTATTACACTCCAAGCTAGCTCTGCAAAGAGAAACTAGCTTTGCACTATGCAGTTTACTTGGATCATATTCCGAAGGTGTCTAACTCTTAAGAGGCCCAGAGAAGCAGAAGTACTGATGTCATTTACCCTTCAAATTTAGAGTTAAGTTTAGAGTTAAATTTGTGGAATAAGCTTTTAGCAAGAGCATCCCCATTTGCACCTTCCTTCTTTAAAGACATTTTATTTGTAGAAAGAGTGCAAAGAAGTCACTGAATACTTCCTAAATTTTTCTGATTCTAAAAATATCACACTATATAATTACACTGTGCTAAGATTTAATATGTTATCAAATATTTAGATTACAAACCATTAAGGTCTAAATTTATAAAGTTTATTAAAGTTTTTGATCTTCCTATTGCATAAGACACTGGATTTCAGTTTTAGTCTCATGAGTCCAAACCCCTTTTCTTATGTTGAAAAAAAATCATATATTTTGTTCCTGAACTGCAGTCATCTTAAACTAAAAGAACTCATTTTATTTCATACAAACAAATTTCTCCAGACGTTTCTTTACAAACTCAAGAGAATCTACAAAAAAATACTAAAGAAAACAAACAACCCTTAAATTTTTGTATTACTCAAATTTTCATCCAATTATCATCTAGTCCATCCCATGTATTTATGAACTATCCAGGAGTGAGACAGACAAGTAGGAAGAGTGCCTTCAAGGTTTATGCACTCTACAAAAGCCTTGTGGGATAAACTTTGGTTTGTCACAAACTCCTTAATGTACATGTGATAAACCAATAAACAGACTCAAAAATACCTTTTCAAACAACTTTCAAAGATCTTGCAGATAAAACTACCTAAACCAAAAAAGATAGACATTGGTTGGGAATCCCCTAATATGTGGCAGCTGAAGAGGATATATGGGGGAGAAAAAAAAAAACCAAAAACCAAAAACCTAGTACCTTAAAATGATTACAAAATCAGAATGATTCACTTTAGCTCATTCTTAGCACACAAGGGGGGAAAAAAGCATATTATAACTCTAATAGTTTTCTTCAAGTTGATCTCTCATTTTAAACACAGCATTAATGTGTGAAGTGAAGACAACAGTAGAAAGAAAACAGGGCCAGTCACACATTACTTGGATTATAAATACTATGCCACTTGTGCCAGTTTGTTATCAAGTACGTCATATAACAAATGGGCACATATATACTTAGAAAGATTTTGAATGTAATTCCCATATGAAACATTTTTTTCAACTACACACGTGATTACATACAACAAAGTGAGTGACATCCATTCTCTATCCATCTTTTGCTCTTTTCTTATAAAATCAAAATATTGGCAGTTTGAATGCCAGCACAGCAGCTTCACCTAAGGGTTTAGCCAAGATTGACACACTCAATACTTCTGAAATATTTTTCTTAGAGCCTTTTAAATAAACAGCAAATTCCAGTCAACTCGAACTAAGCACTCAGTATGAGCTGGAGTACTACAAATAGATGCTGAATTTATGCTAATAAAATACTGAAAGCTGAGACAATTTACGTTTAATAACAATCTTAGTTATCTAAGCATCACACACACACTGCCTTTGCTAGAACCACTAATAGAACAATCCATGTCCATCAGTCTAATTCTTTATCACAAGAAATCTTTACTAGGCATGATTGATTCCTTCATATCAATGAAAGAAAAGACACTTCAAGGTCATTGGCAGCAACCTTTTACTGTAACCACAGAAACTAATTATGCAGGAAAAATTCTTTGGGTTTTGTTTTGGAGGTAGGGTTTTTGTTTGTTTTGTTTTCCCTCTCTACAGAAATGAATTGTGATACTTTTTAGTATCGCCTTTGTATTGTCTGGTTCTGGTTTCTGGTCAGGTTAACTGTAGGCCATTGGAAGAACATCCTGGTATAAAACAAGAAAAATTACAGTGTTCAAAAAGTTTTCAGTAAAAAACCAAAAATTTTCAGCATATGGTGGCACTGACAAACATATTTTCTAGAGCTGTACCAAGTATGACTTCTGTCCTTTTACTGATATGAAGCCAAGATGTTATGGTAAGCCCACAGGTATCACATATTTTGATGGCTGTTCACAGACAAAGACAATAGCATAATGCTGAATAACAAAATCTCATTACTTTCTACACATTATTGCCAATAAGATATTTCTGTTTCTTCTTTCTGTTACATCTCCTTCTGTTACATATCTTTCTGTTACATCTCGGCTGTGTTTGAGTCACAAAATGAGGTTGGAAATTCGCCATTTCAAAAGGGATTGTGAATAGTCATTATAAATATTTTCTGGATGCTATTAACAAATAAATCTTGCTGATATTTAGATGCTTTGTTCTTATTAAATGCTTATATTTGTTATACATAGAAAGTTTACTATATCCTGCTACTTGCAGGTAAACTGTGTGTATTTAAAAGCAAAGTGCCTAATTGAGGTACATGTGTTTCCTGTGTTACAATAGTTCTAAAAAAAATTGAACACAGTACTGTCAATTGCACAACTAAAAATAAGACCATAAACTCCAGTTAAATTAAATGCTTATATAAAAATGTATATGCAAATGAGAGTATCACACTGAGTCATGACCATATTCCTATGCTCTCTTTAAATTGAGCAACAGGTTCTCTCTTCTGTGAGACATCCACTACTTCAATTTTACCACTGCTCTGCCAATCACAGTAAGAAGTTCTCTTCTGTTGCAATACTAGCTAACTCTTTATTAACACACCTCAAATTTCTACAAGATGTACCGAAATAATTTTCCTTCTCAGTACACCATTGTTGTTAATATTTGTCTCCTGAAATTAATTTTTGCTTTTCTAAGTACCGCTTTCTGTAATGGGCCCAAAATTATTTTAGAAGTGCACATCCTTTACAAAACATGAAGCTATATACACTATATTTTCTTTTTTTCACCCTTGTTCTTTGCTTTTATTTTCAACCATGGGACAGCACTGTCCATTGGAAAGATTCTATGTTACTGTCACCATATGAAACTCTATTACTGAAATACCATAATATGATCTTTTTCTTATATACAGTGCAGCCTTACTTTGGAAGACTGAAATGTACAGTTGTTCTTTTTCTCTAGCTAACCCTTGATTTCTATTATATTTTACTCCAGTCATTAGCTGTTGCCAACTGATCATAGAATCCATGTCAGAAATAAGGTTTCTATTAATACAGAGGGGTGGGAGAAAAGGCAGCTTTTCCTTCTCTGTCTTCCTTTTGAAACATTAATTGTTCAATAATCACAGGTTAAACTTCAAAGACTTTTTCACGAATGAATTTCTTGTCTGATGTTAATACTAATGTATATAATGTGAAAAATGTGAAGGCAAAACAGGATTTCAGTCGTCTTTCATTAACTATAAGTTACAATAGTAGGAACTGCACAGAATTCATAACACTTCCCAAATTGCTACACAAAATTTTAAATATCTTGTAGACAAAAGTCATATGGTATTGATATTTTACTGTGCCAGAGTATGGCAATTCCACTTGATTTCTCATTAACACAAACAGGTCTGTAAAGACAGACTCTTGCCTGGAAGGAGCACAAATTCTACAAAGGAAGGCATGGCTTCCTCCCAGTTAAGTAACAGAACAATTGAAATAAAATGCTTAAAAACTGTTGCTATTAAAATTCTTAAGAGTAAATGGACGCAAAAGTTTGCTTTTAAACCAAACAAGGTAAGTACTTCAGATGAGAGTGATAAGAAAGTTTCCTTTTATTAAGGTACTCAGAAATTTATTTTCTATGTAAAAAAAAAAATTCTTTTTCCTCTTCAAGATTTCAATTAAGTATCTATATGCAAATACTTATGATTTGAAAACATTAATATATTTTCCTTAGAGAGTTCTAGATGGAAAATGTTCATCAGCAAAACCAAAACATATTTAGTAGGTACTTTAAAGTAACTGTCAATCACTTCTATCTCACTTTACCCATGAAAGTATAATAAAGAATGCAGATTCAGTGATTCTCTGTAAACTCACCTGAATTTTCCTTACTCAAGGACAATTTTTTACGCCAAACCCAATTAGGTATTATTTAGAAGCGCTGTTTCAGCTTCCCTACTTCTGTTTGTAGTTTTAAGCCAGGCATACATGAAAGGAGAATCAGATGGACATCACTGATGGATCTGTTTCCCAAATCATACTAAATTAGGAAATCCTTTAGTTTATTTTTTCTCTCCTTTTGAACAGAATAATGAAAACACTCTGCCATGGATACAAAGGCTCTTGTATATACCCAAACAGAAAAAGTTCTGAAACTTTTCAAAAGGAAGCTCTAGATTATAAAGAATGCTATGTATGAATAGTATAAAAATGAAAAAGAAAGGAAGGAAGAATATACATGAAGGTGATAAAATTAACAGGTGAAAGAGAAATCAGTCTGAGCTAAAGTAAAATTAATTAAATTTAGATACGAATGGTATCAGGTATATGAGTAGACAGATCACTGACAAGTTTGATTCAGAGAAATCTTAGATATCATAATTTGAAAATCATAGCAGATATATCCTTTTCTGTTGTTATCCAGTCAGAGTTCACAGAGTGATCAGATTTGGTCTAGATAAACAATTTGCTTCATGTTCACTTTTGCAAGTAGTGGTACCAATTATTTTTCAGATGGGTAGCAATTTTCTTTCTGAGTCAGTACTGAGCAAATACCTTTGTACACTTCTGTAGTATTCTTTTTTTTTAAATTATTATTAGTTTTGAGAATATATAAATGCCAGTTGAGCCAAGTTCCCAATAGATAATTATGCCCTATGTATCCTAATTTTTCCTCCTGGGCTGCTTGTGATGGCAGGCCAGAAAGGGTTTCTCTTTTTTTTTTTTTTTTTTTTTTTTAAGCAATTGTGCCTCTCTGTTCAATGAAACAGACTCCTGGATATCAAAGCACTTTTACTGCTGGTGATATGGCCCTCCTATTTAATGTACTACAGCAATGATTGGAAAGTCAGGACTGTGAGCCATAGGAGGCCATTATTAACAAAGCATCTTTCTCATGATCTTAAGAAGGAGTGACCTTTACTGCTAGCTCTAGCATAGTCTGGGTTGCTCTTTCAAGACTTCTTTTCTAAAATAATAACCTGAAAAGCTTAGTCTTTATGTGTATTATAAAACCCTTTCTCATAATTCTTCTGAAAGCTGTGAAAAGCATGAAGTCTACAAGAGTAACAAAACTACTGCAAAATGACCTGGACAAGTAAGGAGAAATAAATATGTAACTAGTAATAAAATTATTCAGAAATGATCCTGTTTTTCACCCAGTTGATGGAATATATATAGCAAAAGAAGTGAGAGGAGTAAGTTTATAACCGTACATAAAAATGAAACTGCAATTTTTTGATGAGCTAATCGGAAATTAATAGCACAAACTGAATTTGCTAGCAACAGCAATACTGAATGCAGACATAACCTGCATTTCTAGATACATATACAGAAAAGTGTGGGATATGCCCAGCCACTGAAAAGAGGAGAGAAAACAGTGAATTTGAACTGAAAAGAAGAGGTTGAGGAAGAAAGATATTATGGGAGTGAAAAAAGATGCTTAAGAAGTTTTAGAAGTCATCTTATGACACAAAATATAAACCAGCTTTCCACTAATTTTAAAATACAGGGAAGATGGGCAAGAGTGAAAAAAATGTGTGATAAAAGTTCTGGTGCCTGAAAAAAAAGGAGTAGGAGTTACTCCTAAATTCAAGCTCCAAATGTACTTGATAGACATCTGTATGTGCAGCTATCCTGCACCACCTGGATTAGCTTTGGGATGTTCCTAACTGAGCACGCTGGTCTAAGGTGCAGAACAGTACTCCCATCCATTTGCCCAAATTTCATCTTTCATTATTAATTATCGAGAAGGCCATGGCAGAAACTAAATTCTCCTGAAAAAAAGATGAGAACTGAACAGTAATAGATGTGATTATTATACAGTGGGGAAAAAATATAGCTTTGGAACTTTAAAATATTGTTTACACCTTCTATAGTTATGACGCAACAACAATGGGCCTTGCAAAATATTACATGGCAGGTATGCATGCCCTCAAGTAACTGAGCCAGGTATCTGTTCAGAGAGCTGAACTCACAAGACCAACAAGACCAAAAATGGCTTTACAAAATCAGTTGGCATTAGATATGCTATTATTAAAGGAACAAGGGAACTGCGGAATCTTAATCCATTCACAATGCAACATTATCAGTTGAAGAAGCCTGAGCCAAAATGAAACAAATCACTGATCAAATATCAGAGCTCTTCCAATCACTCCAAACCTAAGGTTGGTGCCGTGGTTGAAGTCCATATTCTAAACCTTGTGACTCATGGGGCGGAGGCAATGTCTGTAATGATGATTGGGTTGATGATTGCAACTGCAGTTACATTTGTAATGGTTGGGATAACTTGTACACTGTATAATTGCTTGTGTCATTTTTCTGCTGCTTCTGTCTTTTCTCCTCTGACTTTTCTACAAACACATCGCCCCGCTGGACAACCTGTGAAATGAGAAAAAGGTCCCAGGAAGACACTGTTTGAGCCACAGGGTGATGTAAGAGACTTAAAGACCACAATTGCCTCAAACATTGTCAAGGCCACAGAAGTGACTTGCCATAAGATAAGTCACCACAGTGTGAACTTGAGATAAGGACAGAAGACATGAATTTGCAACAGGAAGGCATTTATTCCAGGCCTAGAGGAGTTGAAGCGTGGTTAACACATCCTGGTTAATGTATCCAGACAAAAATTCCCACTGTGGCAAACTGTGAGAAAGGAAACAACTGCTTATACACACGCTACCCCAAGTTATGGGAATATTTGTGACCACCCATGGATACCCACAACTTGGACTGCATAAAAGTGGTACCTCCAGAAGGACTACCGAGAAGACCAGGGTGAAGAAAGACCAATTGGATGCCTCTGGATCCACAGTGTGGTGACTATTTTCTGCTTGATCTCTCTCTCCTTCTCTGCCCCCCCGCTCCTTCCTATTTCTTTCTATCTCTGTACCTCACATTTACTGTTAAATAAAATCCGTAGTACTGACTTCAGCATATGGTCTCATTTGACTTTAATTCAGGCAGAGGCATCTCTCAACTGGATCATAACAAGTGGAATAGAAAAAAAAAAACAAAACAAAAATGGTATTCAACTCATGAAATAGAAAAGATAATAATACATCCTACTTAAAAAAATAACTGTGTAACAGATAAAGGGCAATTCAATATAGATAAAAATAGAAACATGCTGACTTTGATGAGTCACTGTTAATCAAATCCAACCACCTCATCAGAAAAATCAGTAGAAAATATCTGAGAGAGATGTAACGCGTTTAAGAGGTGTCATAAGCATAACATAAAAGGAAAACGTGCAACTAGGCTTTCAAAGTGAACCTCATATATATAAGAAGTTATATATATATATAACTTCATATATATATCCTGGTTGTAACACACAGAATACCACATCGAAGATCACACACTGAAATTGCTGCACTGAAATTTACTGGTAAAAACTCAAAATAAACTGATCAGGATCCAGATTTTGTACAAACTGCCAGCTTTTTGCCTATGGTACTACAATTGAACAGTTTAATTTGTTCATTGTTGGACTATGAGTTACTGACTTCCAAAAAGGAAGAGGTTAGGAGCATCACCTCTGAAAGGAAGTAAGCTCTGGTGCTCCCTTCATGTCATAGGACCTCTACACTTTCCCTCACACAAGCAATAAGATGGCCCCTTGGCAAAACTTCAGGGAGGAGAAAAACCTCCTCAGGAATGAAACAAGAGCATGCAGAGCTTGCTGCAGCAAATCAGAAAGTGAGTGCATTGACTGCAAGCAGGCATTCCCTCTTTTAGGACATTTGAGAAAAAAGAAATAGGTTTACATGAATGTTCAATATCTTTTTGTCATGGTTTGAGTATCTTTTTGTCATGGTTTAGGTATGGTATTCCCTAATTTAATGTTCTTAGTGAAACATGCCAAACCATGTGGAGTTCAATCACGCTGCCTCCCCCTGCGGCAGCCTGGAGAGGAGAACTGGAGAAATTCTCAAGAGGGAAAGATCATGGGTTGAGGTAAGAACAATTTACTGGAAATAGCAATGGAGTAAGACAACAAACAGTAACAGCAACAATTCTAATGAGAGATTATACAAGAAGAAAAGAAGTGAATGATTCATACTTGATTGCTCACCTGCACCCACAGAAACCCCCCAAAACACCTGACTTCTCCCTTTGTGACTCAACTCAGTGGGAAAGGGAGCCCTTCCCCCATTTCTGAAAAACGACATGAGGCGGTATAGAATGCCCTCAGAGTCCCAGACATGCTCCCTTCCTGGCTACTGCAAAAATTTACCATGTCTGGCCAGAGCCAGGACACTACTCTCTTTTGACTATTAATTTTCTCTTTCTTTAAATTTAAGTCCCCTAGTTTATATCCTAACTATTTTTTTTTTTTTTTTTTTTTAAATTTCTAAGAGTTGTTTTATCTGATTTGGGGAGCAGATAAAAAAGATTGAAGAATATTTCCCTGACATTCATGGTTCACCTGGGACTCTGTTGGAAGCAAAAACACACAAGCACACAGACACAAATTTTTCTCAGACAGGGCATTAATATTTCTAACCATCATATTAAAGTCATAACTGTGTTGTACTAAGAACAATTCAACAATGCATAAAGAGAAGCTTGTATGTGGGTCCATACTATCCCATGGGAGAAAACAATGTTGAAAGGAATAATTCATGAGGTTCTCCTGACATTTTTCTTAAGAATAATAAAAGGAACAAAGGATGAGAAGCTGGAAGAAAAAGAAGAGGTCAGATGTCTGGAGTCCTTTCTAGGAAAGGTGCTTAGTGTTTTGGACAATCTGGAAACCTTTCTGTCAACAGTTGCTGATCAGAACTCTACAGAATGGAAGCTATCACATTCTTCAGAAAATGTTAGCTTTTAGTGGCATTCTCCTTTACAGTGTTTTGGGTTGTGTTTTTTCTTTCTGGACGAAGGGCAAATATGTCAAGAAGAAAACGCCAGCTGTCACCAAAAAGTGACAGTTTTAATGTGCAAATTAATTCTACCAAGATAAAGAAATGAGAAGTTTTGAAAAAAAAGATAACCTATACATAACTTCAAAACCCCCAAAATGGAAATATTACATGCTTTCCATGAAGGCAGCCTAAAGAAAGATATTATGAGCTTTTACCAAGAGGAAGAAGTTGAATGACACTATTTTGAAAAGTTATTGTTAAACTTTGCATGTGGACAAATCTCAGTAGATCTTCAAAAAATGTAAGAAAAGGGGCCGAGATCTTATAAGTGTGATTGCTCCCATGTACAGGAAAGAACCTGAAGGCAAAGCTGGAATAAAATATCAGAAAAACAATAAAGTAAAATAAGTTATGAAGACTTTAAAAAGTGAATGAATTAACACTAAAAAAGTAATACGTGTTGCATTTGGGAAATACATCTGCTATTTTTCATACATGGGAATTATTATCTCTAATGAATAGTAGGTTAGATAAAAACAAGAGGAAAGTGGAAAGGCAAATATTAAATTTAAGATGCAGGAAAACAGCAAGCAAAAAAAAACCTTTCTATATGTGTACTGAAATATCAGCAAAATGCCCTGTGATATCAGTTCTGTAGTGAGTCACAGCATAATTATATTACAATTTAAGTAAAATTTGCAGAGGCATATAATTTTTCATAATTTCACTCGGATGCTAATTATCCCTGCCTCCCATCAGTTTCAGTAAGAGAAGGACTAGTAGCAAGATGCCCTACTTCCACAAATAGTAGTTATTAGTACCATAAGAAGAGTTGAGTAGTACTAAGGACTTATAAAATTATCAACTGGATATTACCAGTAATATTATTAACACACGCTTTGTAGAACATTTTTAAATGCACCACTTAAACACAAATTTCTATTTTCATGCTTTGAAAGTATTTCTTAATATTTCTTTAAAATGTCTTAGAGCATACAAGACATTAGTCATTATCAAGACTCATTTTTAGCCACTCCACAGCTGACAGCTTTAGAGATATATCTTGTACACTTTCAGTAGAGGAGTAGAGTATTTAAAAAACAAAAATAACATAAATTGAACTATCAATTTCGGTTTAGACCTGGATTCCTTTCCTTCTTGTTGCATTTTTCCATTTGACAAAACATTAGGACATTATATTGTTCTGAATTTTCCCCTCCTCAAAGCAAATAGCTTAATTCATATTGAGACCTGGATAGTTGCAAAAGCTGAATTTCTAATTATGAGCACTTGCTATGATTTACAAAATCCCATTGTCACTACTGCTTTGTCTGACTGGTTTCCTATACATGTGCTGACTTCCAGTTATGTTGATCTTTGATGCATTTTACTGAAAAAAACCCATAACCCTATCTTCCCAGGCCAGTGTTGGCCTTGTTATTTTCAGAAAATGTACTGCCCTTTACACAATATTATTAGTCTTGAGATGCACAGATGTGGTTCTTGTATAACTGAGTAAATTAAGAATTCCCAGAGTTAGGCAAACATCACTGTAGTTTAAATATAGCCATAGTAAAACCTGGAGTACCTGTCTCTGGGGATATCTTATATTATACAAGGAGTATAAAATCTAGAAATAAATTGAGAGAGATCAAATCTGTGAAAACAGTGAAACATAAAATAAATTTTGAAGAAAAGAAGGTCTGGGGACGGATCTAACTCAGTGTCTTTCTGTCCATTCTTTTGTTGTTTCTTTTTTAAATCCAGACACCATTAATTATTTCTTCCTCTCTGTTTTACTTTATCTGCAAAGACAGATTAATATTCCACATATATATATATTTGAGCTCTATTAATTTTAGTGCCTCACTCTGTGGATATTGAATCTGACCTCTTTCTGTATCTGAATCGCAATTAAACTGTTAATATTAAGGGACTAAACTGTAATATAATTTTTGCTTAAAAAGAATTCCAAACATTCCTGATTGTTTACAATTTTCTTAAGCTAACATACAAATGATGAATATGGTCATCCTCAGAATTATGCACTCCTGTCACTGGAAGCTTTTACTCCTTTAAAAAGTCTTACTGTACCTGTACACAAAACGAAGGCACCAACATAACCCTAGCATTCAGGTAACATTTTGCAGACCTTTTTTTTAATGTTTGTGGGTTGTTAACCCAATACACTATCACACATTCCTCCTCTCCTATTAAATATAAATTAATCTGGCCAATTCTAGCGATTTCAACATTTCTTTGAATGTCTGATCACCACTGTGATCTCACTTCAAAGTGGGCATCTCACAAGTTTTCAAAATTCAACACTCAACTCTCTTCTAGCTGTGGTAAGTATTTCGGAAATGTGCTCTGGCTAACAGCCATGCTCCCATCCAGCTGCTCTCTCACTCACTCCTTCTCCACTCCCCACAGTAGGACAGGGGCAGAAAATAAGAGAAACGTGAATGAGAAAGCTCATGGGTTCAGACAAACACTGGGACATTGCTTAGTAAGTACCATGGTGGGCAAGAACAGCCTTGATCTTGGGAAATTTAGAAATTTAGAGAATTGCCTCCCTCGACCTGCTGGCCACTCCTCTTTTGATGCAGCCCAGGATGCAGTTGCCCTTCTAGACTGCAAGCACACACTGTTGGTTCATGTCCAGCTCTCACCCATGAGAGTCTTTCTTATCTGCTCTCAATGACTTCTCCCAGTCCGTACTTGTATCTGGGATTGCCCTGACCCAGGTGCAGCACCTTGCACTTGGACTCATTGAACCTCATGAGGTTCCTCTGGGTCCACTTATCAGATTTGTCCAGGTCCCCCTGGATGGCATCCCATCTTTCTGATGTGTCAAATGCACCACTCAGCTGTATGTCACGTGCAAACTTGCTGAAGGTGCACACGATCACACTGTCTGTGTCACTGATAGAGATGTTGAAGAGCACCACTCCCAAGACAGATCCCTGAGAGGCACCTCTTGTTCACTGGCCTCCACTTAGACACAATAACACAGAGTTGTTGACCATAACCTCTGGCTCCATCCATCCATCCATCCATCCATCCATCCATCCATCCATCCATCCATTCATTTCCAATTTGGAGAGAAGGATGTTGCATGGTACCAAACTGAAGGCCCTGCAGAAGTCTGGATAGGTAATATCTGTTGATCTTTCCTTGTCAACAACTGTCATCATAGAAGGTCACCAGACTGGTCAGGCAATTGGTCAAGTCCTTCAAGATAAACCTGCCCCAATGTGGATGTTTTGGATAACTGCTTCACCAAGGAGTACCTTCTGCTTCTCCAGCCTTAGACTTACCTCTGCTGCTTCTTGCTTTTTTGTTCTCTAATTTCTCTCTCTCTCTCCCTGGGCTTTTATGCCCTTTTTTGAATTTTCTTTCAGAGATGCCACGAGTGTGTCTGAGTAGCTGCCCTGCCGATGGTCCCTTGGGACTGGCTGCATACAGCACGGGACACCCCCTGTCCTTTTCCCTGAGAGCCACACCTGTGGCCCCTGCTGCCAATTCCTGGGCACCTGCACCAAGCACAAGAACTTTCTCTGCTTGGTTTTTGTTGTTTTGGTTTTTGTTTGGCTTTTTTTATACCCAAAACGTATGTATCAAGCTTAGAAAACACTTGCTCTTTTATGTCTGCAAAAAAAGCCAACTGAACCCTTCAGTCTGAAGCTGAGCTGTTAGCTTCATCATTTCCATTCATCATTTCCCTTTTATTTCTGCACGTACAGATGCATCTTCCTGTTTCTATCTAGGGCTCATGCCAGCTATTACACTTAGAATTGATTAGTAAGAACTCCAAATAATGGTTTGGAACATCATGAATATTTACAGAAAGGTAACAAATATTGCAGACAGGATCTTGTGAACATGGGCAAGACACTTTTCAGTGTCAGTCATATGATTAATATCAAACTAACAAAAGCAATTGTTATTGAACAGAGAACTTTTCAGATGATGTTGGGTTTATCCTAAGCCTCTCAAGAGACTTAAAGCCACCACTCAAGCAAGATGAGCTTTCAAGCTTTGAAACTGTCCTTTATCTTACAAAGCACCACTGTGAGGAAGCTCAGTTTACTAACAGAACTAACAAAACCAGAAATCAAAGAGAGATTATGTGTGGCAACAATTTCCACCTTAAAAATAAAACATTCATAAAAAAAAGAAATAAAAATAGACAAACTAGGTATTTGATTGTGGCAATATTCCACACACACAACAGTGCAGGTGATTTCAGACTCACTTGGGCTAGACACACAACACAACTCCCGATGTAACAATTCGTCCACATTTAGAACTTTGCTAACATAAAATGGCCAAAACAAAGAAAGCATACCCAGAAGCATACAAAATACAAACGAAAGCCTATTTTTAGTTATGCCAGAAGATGTAATTCTAATTATCTTTTTCTATTTTCCTCTGTATTTTTAGGTCATAGCACTGTTAGGTGGCAAAAACTTGCCTTCCTGACAAAAATATTTATAAATTATACCAATATTCTGTGTTTCATTCTTCGAGAGGTACCAGATAACTGCTGAATATTTGGAGGAATGGGCAAAACAAATGATTTTATTATGAAATACTTATTTTGGAAAAATATATATTTCTATTGAACTATTATAAAAGAAGATTATTATTATGATGTTTGTACATGAAAATATTCATGTCCCAGATTTCTCTTTTCTTCTAAATATTTGAAGACTGTGCAATCCTGAATGTCTAATGCTGAGTCTATTTTGGGCTGCAATCTAGTCCTCATGTGCTTCTTTTGCTATATTTATTTTTTAAATGATTGGTCTGTGAAACATATTTTCTCTATATTTAACAGGGGTTCAAATACACAGCAAATAAAAACAGATGGAGTTTGCTGCATATCATTTCCATTTCTTTTCTTTGAAACAGCAGAAGTATGTTGCTTGTTATGCATCACTTTTCTATTATTTATGAGAGGTTTTGATAAAAAGCTGTTAAAAAGAACTTTCTGTTACTTACACTGATATCTTCCAAATCCAAGCTGTTCAGAATGACATTGTTCCTCTTCCAGATGATGGGAGGTCTCAGGGTTCCCTGGATGGCACAACTTAAGACAGCACTCTGTCCCACTGTTGCTGCAGTGGTGCTTATTTTTTGATCTTCAGGCAGACTCAGCTGAATTACATCTGCAAAAAACATATTGTTTGTAAGATCAATTAGCAGGCAGTTTCATGAACCTAATCAGCATGAACTTTTTGTATACTGGTAATTCAAGCATTTTAGCTGGAATAAAAGTAAAAAAAACTTCCAAAAACCCCAGTAAGTTCAGAGTATCACATATAAAGGTCAGTGTGACATTTCAATTAAATTGACTGACAAGCATCAGCCTGTAAGAAGCAGCATTTAACACGAAAGTGAATTCCAGAGGCACACCTGACTGTGTATCCAAAATCAGACACCGGAAGTTATCTGACAGTTAAGGTAGGTGCAGTGGACAAGTCAGAACTTTTATTCTATTTTTTTTCAGGCTAACTAACTGTTCATCATTAGTCAATCTTTAAAAAAATCTTACAAAATTTAGACATATGTGATAGGAGTCCAGACCTTGAATCTTTCTCTGTTCATATATGTATTAAAAAGCTCCAGTATTAACAGAAGGCTAATTCACTTCTATGTCCAGAACTCATTTGGACACTTGCATAGAAAAGAGTGATACACATCAAACTGACAACATTGCATACTCTTCCCTCTTGTGTAATTGCTTCAAGTTACAGACTGATCAGCTGAGAGTTAGCTTTTTACCTGGGGTGGGCCTAACTAAATATAACCTATTAAAATTCTATACTTGTAAGGATTTTGTCATATTAGACAAAAGAACTATATAGGAACTGAAGATCATCCAAATAACAATTTTTCCACTCAGCTGCTAAAGCATGAAAAATCTCCACGTTTTTTATCTTTCATTCTTCAAGTAAAGTACAAAAGGCATCCTGTGTCTATTCTCCTTTAATTATGAAAATACTGTCAAATAAGAGACACATTAACTCTTTCATTATAGGAAAGAAGGAATCTGTAACAAAGTTAAGATCTTCTATAGGTTCCTTTTAGCCTCATAAAAGCAATACTTTGTAATTAACACTTCCCCCCCTCCTCCTTCCACCCTTCCCAGCATTAGAAAAGCATGTTAGCATCCTCAGGAAAGTAAGCATAGCTTTTCAATAATTAAATTAAATCCTTTAAAAATATGATTAAGAATAATAATTTTACACTTAGTTCTAAAGAGAGGTCCCCTGATTCTTTCCTCTTTCAGAAAAAGTGCACTCTATGACTCAAAATGTAAGTGATAGTGCCCACCAGATGGGCCCAAATGAGACCAACCTTTTTTAACTAGATTCAATACCTGACACAATGCCTTATATGAAGGAAATGTACTAATGACCCTTCTGCTGTTTACTGCACTTTTAAAAATCTACTGCACTCTCAGAAGCACTTCATGTTCCATGCTACAGGAGATGGTTCTTCAGTGACACTACCTTGCAGACTTACTGAGATGTAACTGCTACTGAATGATTCAAAACTTCTGGTAGCCAACAAATAGTACGCATATTTTGCTTCTTTACTCAAGAGAAGATCTCAAAAGTGAGATAAATATTCTGATATTTCATTTATAAATTTATATTTCCTGTATTTTTCAAAGTCACTATTCAATTTAGGAAAGGCATGAAGGAGGGATCATGAAATCAGCTGGTGTAGGGCTGTCTATGAAAACTGCTAACCTTCACATGGTAAACTGACACAGGCAATTTAAATTCTACAAGATTTCATAGTCTTTTTTCACTTAACTTCAGTATTACTATGGATGCTTACATAAACAAGGGCAGTCACTCTTACAGATGTTTATAACTTTTAATTAGAGGATGACACTAGAAAATAGAGCCTCTATCAAATATAAAACTTTATATTTCCTAAATGAGCAAAATATTCTGAAACCAAAATGAGAGACTATCATTTTGTTGACACCAAGAGTTCAAATGTTTTTTTTTCAAACTGCCTTGCTTTGAATAGTAATGATAACCTTATCATAAAAAATAATTAAGATAATGTTAATAACAACAACAATAATAATAATATAGGATGATAATACTAGTTTTGCCAGAGAAACTCCCAAAGAATTTCTGAAAAAATTCTGAATTATTTTTGATATGCCATTTGCAATTTTTATCTCATGACTATATTGTAACAAAAGGGCCAAATGCAGAATTTTAAAATATGAAGAAACAGTTGTACTACCTGGAACTAGTCAACTCAGTGATGTTACACATATCTTAGCAGTTATGAAAAAAAACTTATTGTAATAAATGCTAGAATCGCTGCTTTCCTGCAAAATACTGAATATTTATGCAAAAACCGTCATATATTATAAAACTATATATATTTATGTTATTATTTAATAGGAAAAAAGGTATGTAATTACATTATAGCTTATTTTCTTGAGAGAAAACTATAGCATATATTTTCTTCTTATTGGGGGAAAAAACGTTACCACCCAACCCAAAAAGCACTAAGCTTACAGGGCAGTACCTGGTGCAGAATCTTTGGCAGGTAACTCCCTGAAAATTCCTGTCCATTAACTGTCTGCAACCACAGTGAAAGAGGCAAACACTGCTGGGGGTGGAAGGGTGTGGTGTGTACAAAAAGCTGTCAGGTGCAGAAAGCAGAACTGGTGTCACAGTTCAGGCACTATGACATTCTTTCGGAAATACTGGCTAGGAATTAAATGATGCATTTAGCATCTCTTATTTTCTCCTTGAAAGAAATAAACCTGGTTCTGAGAGCAAATAATTTTTAGACAGATACTGATGTCACATCATTAAGAGATATTCCTGACCAGGACGACTCCTAGCTTTCCCTCCATGTTGCATTTGTAGATCAATAATAATTGTTTGAAGTTTAGTCACACACGTTTTGTTCATTTAACATTAAATGAAAAAGCAGAGTAAAGGTTTAGAAAATTTGGAAGTGAAATTAATTCTGTTTACTGACACCATCACCAAGCAAAAAAGCAAATGTGGGTATTGTTGGTTACAGAGCAGTAATATTTTAAGTAGCCAGTAGACACTACCTTTTACAGCTTGCTATTTTTAGAAGCGTGGATCCTCTACTATGGTGTACCATATTAATGAGTTTGTTTGTAACTCCTCCAGATGCACTATCAATCTGACACGCATCCCTGGTTCTTAATTATAAAAGTTACTGGATACACGCTTTCAGATAAAGGAGAGAAATGCAAACAAAAAAAAAAAAAATCTAAACCATAACAACCCAAATGTTTAAATAAAAGCTAGAAGCATAGTTAAGAGATGAAGACAACAGACAATGTAAAAATATCTGGTTGGAAATAAAATAAAGCTATTATAAAATAGGACAAAAGGAGTGAAAGCAGAGTAAATATTAACTATTGGGAAGACATTTTAGAACTTTAACATTGACCAGGAAAAAGGAACTCTTACTGAAGAGGTTCAAAAATATCAAAGATTTTAAACAACAAAGCAAAACCAAAACCAACCAACCAACCAACCAATAAACCCCAAACAAGTAAACCAAATCAAAACGAATCATTTAAATGTAAGATATTCCTGCACTGGTTGAGGAATGTGTGTTAGATGGTTGAAAGGGTTTGATAAAGTCCCCATCTGCTGAAGCCATTCTGCAAACTTCCCTACCCTTCATCCTGCTTTATGGTTTTGAGCCAAGTTCTTCTGGCTCTTCCCAACTTGTTTTTGTTACTGAAGTTACTACTGTATTTGATCCAGCTTGAATTTATCCCTCTTGAAAACACGTGAAAGAAAACTGTACACAATATTTAGGATTAATTAAGTGGAATATATCAACTAATCCATATCTTTTTCTGAAAGACTTTGGTCAAAATGTCTGTAGAATGCAATTGCCATTTTCACGCAGATCTCATCTGGTTTCTCAGAGTTGCCCTGTAAATGACAAGTCACACAATCTTCTTCTACTCTGCTCTTTCCAGTAGATTACTTCTCAGTAATTATACTAAAGTATAATTTCTTACCATTAACCAAGTATAAGAACTTGTACTTTGTAACATTAATTTTCATATCACTTTTACTGTGCCAGGCTTTAAGGTTATCCAATTCCAATCTTTAAATAAGTTTGCTTCCCAGGTGGTCTTTGGAGAGCTTCAATAACTCCTTCTCAAAGTGGTATTTTCCTGTTTCACTGAACCCATATCATCTCCCTTTCATCCAGGTCCTTGTTCATTTTATCACTACTAACTTCCAGGATTTTAGTTGACTAAACAGATTCTAATGTGTAAACATCCCAAGTGCTTTACTGAAAATTATGAAAGCACTTTTTTTTTCATTGCTTCTCTTTAGTTATCTAGAATCTATTCTATAGACCTACTTTTGCTTGTCCTTCAGGTAAAATTAGATCAAATTACCAATAGTTCTTCTATTACAATTTTCTAAGTACTTTCTAATATAAATATCTTTCTGATATCTTTCAAAATATCTTCAGAACTTACTGAAATCCAATGCAACATGACATCACTCCAACTGAACCAAGAAATACTGCAAATGATGACCAATTAGATTAGAATGTAAGCACTTGAATTTTCTCAGTTTGACCAAAATGTAGTAAGTAAATTGAGAAAGGCAGGAAAAAGGAGTTTTCAAAGTTGACATGTTGCAAAACTATTACAACAGCAATACAGATAAACAAATAATGGAACCCTATTTTAGCATGTTTTTTTCAAGAGTCATACATCTTAGGTTGCCATTCTTAGTATGAGTTAAGCTTTATCAATATTCTTCCAAGTCAACAGATAAAATTATATCATTGTACTTTTAAAGCAGGTAGGGCTCTGCTAGGAAAAAAAAAGATAGTGACAGCTGTACAGTGCTTTGACCAACAATTCTGTTTTCTTAATCCTAACTACATTGGGTTGATGTGCATAATGTGGAACAGTTTGATGCTCTAAATTTAGCACATTTAGGAGGAGAGTTGTTATACTTGGATTTGAGCTTTCTGAAGAAGTTAAAGAATAAATAGTAAAAGCAGGGCTATTTCAGTTCTTTTCCTATACATGAAAAAAATCCAATCTCCAACTCCTTTGATGGCACAAAATAGCCTGTAGGGGACTGTACACAATCATAAAATTCATTTGTGGTCTTAGAATACCAAATCAGGCTACTGATTTGGAAGAGAAGAGAAGCACTGAAGTACATGAAATTTAGTGAGGCTAAGTAAGTTCCTTACTGCCTCTTAAGGATGAGTAAAGAAAAACCACAATATCACTCTGAATAAAAGGTTTTAAAAGCTAAAAAGTATGAGATGTTGTATTTGTAGTCTGTGTATCACTTTATAATTGATTATCTTGTTAAAGTGAGGAAGGGAGGAAGTTCTTACTCAACTGGAGACTGCCTTGGTTAATTTAATTCCATTAACAAATGTGCAATTTGAACCTTCTCATTTGCTTCCATAAGTTCTGTGTATTTATTCAAAGCAGCCACAAAACTCTTCTGAGTCTAAACTAATGAACATTATGCCAAATGATACCCGCTTTTTAAAATTAAGACAACATCAAGGCTGTATTTATTTTGTTTGCCTATTTCAAACCTAATTTAGATTAAAACAACTTTTAAAACCAAGCAAAAAGCCTTTTGTCCATGAACTCTGTACTTAATGTATAACATTACTGGGTGGCTTGAATTAGCTGAAAGGCAGCTAGGTAATGTGCCTTTTACTCCTCTGGCATTGCTCCCACTTTCCTTAAATTGACACAACAAAAGCTTTTTCATCA
This sequence comes from Corvus brachyrhynchos, assembly GCF_000691975.1. Lineage (NCBI taxonomy): Eukaryota > Metazoa > Chordata > Aves > Passeriformes > Corvidae > Corvus > Corvus brachyrhynchos. Next base: position 1,703,975 of record NW_008240226.1, read on the forward strand.
GTGTCATTTTGCTGTTCTTTTACAGCAATTTTAAAATCAGCACACATCACCATTAGCATGACTAATTTTGTCATTATCTGCTGTATATTCTGCTTTGAACTTGTTGTAAACATATTATTCACATATTTAGTAAAATGTTTCAGTATGAAAAGTAACAGAACATGGTTCATGAGTGTCTGTTGCTAGGATCTTATGCCAGCAAATAAGTCTTTCTGTTCCCAAAATCCATTTAAAAGCACACATACTAACAAGCTGGGGAAAAAAAAAAAAAAAAAAAAAAAGAAAAAGCATAAATAACTTTTGTATGATTCCTTAATGTTTTAGCTGCCAAGCTTGGATTAAAATTCAGGCAATATTGTTGTTACAAAAAATCTGAAAGCTCTTAACATTATAATTATCACTTATTTTGTCTTTTCTGACAAGAGACTTGAAAAACATTTTTTGTTGAAAATATAATACTGTAATAGCTCCTGTTTATAGGAAGTCCTGTAGAAACCAATTACATCAGAAAACTATCAGAAAACATGAAAGAAAACACAGTAATTTCTGCATTTTTTTATAGTACTAGTCAATGAAAAGAATAGAGAGTGATTCATTGGTCGTCCTAGGAAACCTTTATTTCATGGGAGAACTTAAAGCTTCTCTGAAAGACAAATGTGAAGCTAACACCCCAAGGTATGGGAGAGCTTAAAGCTTTTCTGAAAGACAAATGTGAAGCTAACACCCCAAGGTTTCTGTTCCTCTCACAAGAATAGAGTATATTTTATTCAAATACCTAGAAACATTAAGAGTGCTTCATGTTTTAACAGTACAAAGGATAAAGTAGAATATATCAGCTGACCTCTTGCTTCAGTGAATTTAGCATCAAATTCTTTTATTACTGAAACAGCTTTCATCTTTGAGTTTTTAGGACCAAAAATTACTAAAGAAGCAAATACCTTTAAAGAAAATTCTTACAAATAATTTGAAATAAATAAAATTACTAAATAAACTATAGATGATTATATTTATGAAAATTTTATAGATGTATGTACTTATAAAGTGCTTGCCACTGAAGCAAAGTCTATGTTATTTAATGGTTCTTTGAAGTAACAAGAACAACTGTAGACTGTGACTGTAAGAAGTAGCTGAAGGACTTTTGGATTAATAGGCTGCAAGTACATTTGTCAGGAGAGAAACAGTGGAGTGATGATAAGCAGTTTTATCAACTCTGTCCCCTCCAGTAGAGAAAAATTCAAATCAATGATTAGAAATTCTTTGGAAAGCATCTGAAATCAAGCAAAACCCGAAATAATTTTGCTCCATGATTTGTAGACTATAGAATACTATATGCAGCTCTGTGTCCTCTGTAAGGTAGGTAAAAGCTCAGAGGAAAGACAAGAGTGATCAAGGTACGGAGCAGTTTAAATATATATTAAAAAAACCAGATAGGCATGAATTTTTATTAAAAAAACCCCTAATGATGCAGAGATCTTTGACAGAAGCCAATAAATTCATGGATATCATGGAAATGCTGGGAAAGCATTTCCACGACAGCACAATAGTTTATTGTTTCTTCTAACACCAGAAAGCCATCAAAAAAACTGAGGGGCCAGGTTCAAAATGAAGGACAGCAGTTTGAAGTGATATATCTGAAAAAAATCTTTTCCAAAGGTTACTGTAGATTCCAGAAGCTTACATGTGCAGATTACAGAAACACTTGGGACAAATTATAATGATACTATCCTTACACTTCTCCAGACATCAACTCAAGTTCATGGTTGAAAGAAAGCATTGGAATGGCTGGACCTGGGACCAATACAGTTGGTTTTACTGTGTTAAGGCATATTTCTTAATTTTACATGGAAATCACCCAGGAAATGGGTGCTCAAAGCTTCTTTAACTGTTATTTCATTTAGTAAATAAAGGGAACATAATTTAAGGTATTTTAACATTTTGAATGAAACAAGTAAATCAACTGCAATGCACTTGAATTAATAATCATTGTATATTACCTCTTGAAAATAACTTTGCCCCTCTGATATTTTTAACTGATTTTTACAGGATTTCCTCTGAATGTCTTCGCTCACATATTACATATGTTTTAATTTTTAAAAAAATATTATTCATGGCAACTATCATTAAAATCAACAATTATCACTTTTTGTTTATTTCAAATTCACAAACTGATTAAGCTAAAAAAAAAAGTCCAAGCTCATTATACATGTGTTTTAAATTTAATTCTTACTTTAATTAAATGAATTTCACTTCCTTTGTCCATTGACTCAAACACCTCCTCAAGACCCTGTGTTTCACACAAACGTGCACTAAATCTATATGCATTAGTTTTTGCCTTATATTCCTGTATCTGTACTACAGGAATACTGAGCATGTTTTGAAAAGTATCACTACTACATTTGTTTAGGATATTTACAACAGTGCAGATAAAGGGTTCACCCTACAGACTATGTTGTTTTGAGAACCCTGGGAAGTTGCATTCAATTGTTCTGAAAACTTTTCCAGCCCAAGGGAAGACCCAGGCCAAGAAAGGTAACTCCTGATCTATACAGCTTCAAAGTCTTCTGCTGCAAGGGAAATCAGTAATCTACTCCCATAATGTCGACAGCCTGTTTCTCACAGGCGATTTATTAGGCATAAGCAAAACAATCCAAAATTTGCATATCCTGACTGAAAGACTAGTTCTTTCTCCTCATGAAATGCTTCTATGCATTTAAGTCTCTTGAAGAGACAGTAAACGAAGTGGCAAATAATAAGGCTCTCTCCCTCCTGTCTCTAGTGTCATCTCAGCAGACTGAAACTACCTGCCCAACCTTAACATATCCTCTCAGTATGTTCTGAAACTGATTTCATGCACCATTCAGTGAATCCTAAGGGAAATTTCAAAGTTATTTTGATGGGTTAAAATTTGATTTGATGCATGTTACTGGAATTGCTGATCTGAAAGTAGTCAGCTATGGTATCCTAGGTTTATGTGTATATATAAACTTGCAACTTTTATAGATTCAATATTCCAAGTTAGACAACAATATATTTCTAGCCTATGAAGTTGCTGCAATAGTTAATTATAAATTGTGTTTAGAAAAGAATCTCAGAGTAAATGTAAATATTTTTCAGATAACCTATTCCCATTTTTAGACTTAGATCCCATTTTAAAGGCTACACTTAAGATTAGTAAGATATAGTTAAAACATTTGTACATAAAAAATATTTCCAAAATAACAGAAACCACAACAGCCCAGAAAATATGATAAGTTCTCTCAAATAAAATGATACATTACTGTTTAAGAAAATATGCCAAATTACCTATTCCAATTATACCTGTCCTTATATGTGATATCACACCCACAGCAATGACCATTTGTATGGACACATATGAATAATGACTGTGCATCAATAGCATCTCAACGTTTTCTGATACATTTTCTTAAACACAATTGTTCTTGCAGCAATAGTTACTTTTTAAAAATCTATGAAAAATGTTCTTTTTGTTTCTTTTATTTTAAGATAAGAGGAGAGCATATGCTAAAAATGACCTGTGCAAAAATAAAGCAATCTAGTGGATCACAGAGCAGTATTAGCATGGGTACTTCAAATGAGATACATTAGAATTTAAAAAAAACCTCACAGACTTGCAACAAATTTTATCATTTAGTGTTCAACACTTTACACTTATGTGTAACTTATATCCATTGTAAATTCAACAGAGAGTATGTGCCTTTGTTCAGAACATGGAGAATAAGATGACTCTCCACAACTACACTGACATTGTCACTAAAAAATACTGTCTTTACTTGAGTTTTAGATGTTTTCTTTTAAAACAGAAAAATAATTCTCGCTGTACGTGTGTGTTTTTAATAAGAACTGTTGCAGAATTGGACTGTGTCAATTTTTAAGAATAAGAGCAGAAAGCATATCAGGTATTTATGCAACGTTGGTGGGATGTTAAATTTTGTCTCGGCACTCTTTTATGGCATCTCAGTGCTTAATTTTCCAAAGTTAGTATTTTTAGATGCACAAAGCTGAACTTCAAGTCTTCCAAAAACCACTGTGCTGAGTCTTTGCAACAGTGGTGATAAAGGTCTTTAAGGTGCACAAAAGAGGAAAAAATTGCAGAAGAGAGGGGGGAAAGGCACGTAAGAAAGATAGTTATTGAAAAAATTTTGGAAGTTATTTAGGTTGAATGAAATTTTCTATTTCATTATTAACATGACCTATCCTGTTTCTTCTTGAGAAGGAGCATCGTTCATTTTTGCCAAATGTAATGCACCATTTCCAAAACACCTCTCTAGTTTTGCTGATAACATCATGTTAACACCAGCTTATGCATACCACCAAGTTTCTGAAAAGCTTCAATTTCATACTTCTGTGCTTGCTGTCAGCTTCTGTGCATTTCACCAACTCCTCTGGGACATATTTCTGGGCATTAGAAATTACCTACACCAAAAACACATATTTTAAAATATATTTGAAAAATTTCTATTGTAGATTCTGGAAATGCTGACTATTATAGCAACTGATCAGATAAGACAAGGTAAAGAAAGATATGACTGCTTTCTACAGTCACTGTAAATGTATTCATTAAATTTTAAAGCCCTAAGATGGGTATGCCTTTCATCTTGCATCACAGGCATATATGTGATTGCACCGATATCACTGTCTTCAAAATATGATTATATTTAGTTAGTAAGGGAGAAAATATTGAAGAAAAAGTCTTTATTTTCCTTGTTTTCTTACTTATGTTTCTTCAATTAAGTATCAGTGTGAGTTTATTTCAAAAAATTATTTATAACATTGCATTTATTCATTTGAGGTTTGGGTTATTTATAAATTTAGTAGCTTGCTTTTCAGTTTTGGAATGACATAGACAGAAACAAGTACTACAAAGAGATTATTTGGCTGAAGAGAACACTGAATGTTCCTCTGATGTACCAGAATCTGTAATGAGTGGCAACAAAAACTTCACAGAATAGTGAGGAAGAAACATCATGAGGCCGGATTAAGCTACAGATTTCCAAAATTGGGATGTACTTGCAGCTGTGAGCAGCCTGAGCAAGGCTTCTAAATAGCTCAACTAAAGTGGACTTCATCAAGGTGGATAAAACTCTTTAAACCAGGATACTTTTCCCCATGGAAATGCTTAAAAAGTACTTATCATTTCATGCCATCTGTTCCTCTCATAAGACAAAATTATTACTTTTCAATAATAGCTTCAAAAACATCTCTCTTCAGGTAAAAAAAGAAAGAATATATGAAAATGACACTTCATAGAAAGAAAACCATGAGGTTGACACCCAATGACTTCAGTGTTTATCTGCAAATCAATAAGCACACATTTATATGTGTACACAACCTCACAAGAGATTGTTATAGTCAAAATCAGTATTTTGGCAGCTCCTATGATTTACTTCCATTTAAAAACTGTTAATAAATCTTTGCTTTTTCTTCTAGATGCTTTTCCAGCTACACAGAATCTCAGATGCATTCAGTATAGTCTTTGCTTTTTTCTTTCCCTCCCTCCACCCTTTCATTTCATGTCTTCTTATTCTCATCTTTTATTTCTCCCCAGTCCTACTTCCCCTTTTGTTTCTCTACCTTACTGCTCATGTCCACTGATCCTGTAAGTTCTTCTTGTCCCGTCTCAAATACATTCAGATACAGTATTTATGCAATAGCTCTAGAGACTGAAGTAAGCATCAGCTGGGTTTCATTACATCTGGAACTGATTACTTGGCTTCATCACTGGGTAAGGTGAGGGGAGGAGGGTTCATGGCTACCTTGTGGCTTGGCAGCACAACTTAGTGCACCAACCCATTAGAGTTTGCAGGTATGCACCCTTACCACTTCCTGCCTGAATTCTGGGAAAGATGTGTCTGTTCCCAAATGCACATCATCTCCTGTATGGCAAGGTGGGAGACACAAACATGTTTGTCATGTTCTAGTAAGTATGCTAGTCTGGACAACAGGGAGATCATGATAGTGAGCACGTTATTTTTCATCCAACAATTTATCTCAGACATTTTGTTCAGATTTAGATCATAATCCAAACAGCAATACACCCTTTACAAGATACTACCAGAGTATAACTTGCTGTCAGAATAGGAGTGTATACAATTAAATACAGAAATATTAACCAGATTGTCTTCTATTCCTACTGACTTTTCAGTTTGTTCCAAGAAAAGGAAAAATCCGTTTTCAAAACACTGATCACAAATGTAGATTTTAGCCAATATAAACTGATACTAGAAACTATTCAGACCTTTCCACTGGTGTATCAAATACTTAACAATATTTGTGATTATGTCTCCTCCATGTATATCCTGTAGAAGTCATCTGCTATGGACCCAGCCACCATGGGTCACCGTGTCTTTTAAACCTCTATAAAGCAAAGATGCTACAAACCACTTCTTACATCGCTCTTTTTAGATTTTCCTGTATAGATTTTTGACAAGACCTGGAACAGTATTCAGCTGTCTACAGTGTCAAGTCCTGTCATCTCTGGAACACTTCCTCAGCTGAAATAGGAGCTTTCCCACCATCCCATCCAAGACTGTGCAGTTTCACAGTTTATCTTCTCAGTCATGCACAGAACATGCCGATGCATATGCAGATGTGTAGATTTAAACTTTAAAATAAAGTTTGTTTCACAAAGTTTTAGAAAATCAAACTTAGTCTCACTTCCCCCCTACTCCATATCACTCTTTTCTTGACAATCCCTCAGAATCTGGACTTATGGTGGTGAGCCATCTCATCAGGCTTCACATATGGGAAGATACATCTTCTAGAATATAAAAATTCCTACTGAATGTCTGCTGATAAATGCCTGACGTGGAAAAATGCTTCTTGTTGGTAACACTTTTCATGAAGAATGGTTGAAGACAAATGACAAAAGGAAAGGGGGTGTGTTGGAATATGGTACACACACAAGGCTGGGACACAAACACAGTAAGACACATAACACATAGATTAAAGTTGCTGTCTAAGCTCCAAATGTAGTCTGAATTAGAACATCAAGCAGAATCCAGACCTCTAGAAGAAGAATCCATGATCTATTGCAGTAACACAGCTTTATAATAAAGCCACCCTAATCAGATAAAAAAAAATCTGTCAGAACACAAGTATCCTGCAACTGATAAACGGTCAACAGCAAATGCACAAGGAAGAAAGCACCTGGCAAGCATATAGTGATAATACTGTTTTAGCACCCATCGACACAGTATTGCCAGGCCAGAGGCAGTTTATGGTGGTGACACTAGCATAATGACTCAGAAGAGTTAATTATCCTGCAAGAAAAGGAATATAGACTAGCATTAGCTTGCTTGTTAGCTAAAGAATTCCACTGCTTTAATCTGAGGAATCCCTTAGTTTGGAATGGGGGGAGGAGTATTTTTTCATGAGGAACAAGGAAAATAAAGTCCTGTCATCATGTTTTTACACTAAGGTGACGTTAAAGAAGAAAAAAAAACCCCAAAAAACCCCAACCAACCAACAAAAGAAAAATCCCAAATCAAATCACCAAAATGACTACCTTTTTTCTTATAAGGAAAAAGATTTTAAAAAATGTAAATCTCAGATAATACGACTCCTAAACTAAGAACTCTGGAGTTGTTCAAATCTATGAAAATAATATTGAATATTATGCTTTAAATCTGAAAAATGTATACTTTTTTTTATTGACAGAGATTAAAACTGCTGTCAGAGGAAAATAATAGTAGTAATTATGATGACCACACATTTAATCCAAAGATACAAGCACAAAGTTAAAGGATGAAGCTTTGGTACATGTCTATCTTCTCACACATATAGAAAGTTTACTTATGAACAACTTAATTATAAAATGTAAGTGAAATAAAGACAGGGTTTTCCAGGGTGAAATAGGAAATTAATAACCCCTTGGAAGTTCTATACAAAATTTAGACAATTGAATCAGAATTTGTATTAAATCAAAAAATGGAAAGCTTTTCTACAATGTATTTCATTTCAGTGATCTTGATTTCCACAGACACTCCACCCCCTGCAAACTATAACATATGTTTTATTATGGATTCCAAGTTCTACACCCAGTCGAAGTGTCAGTTTCTTTGCTTCCCTCAAGCTGATTCCACTCACTTCCCTGGGCTTACACCAAAATATGCAGCTTGTTTCAGCTATTCCACAACTCCCATCTAACTGTTGGTTGTCTACTAAGAAGTTCACCTGAGCTTGTATATGTCCCTGAAGTCCTCTTTTTCCCACCTTCACTGGACATCACCATTTGCATTAGTTTTCTCATCTTTCTGAGCGGGAGATTTTCCCTAGGTCCCCTGTTACTCATCTGGAAGACAGAAGACCAGATATTCTCCACAAACCATATCAGCAGAGAAAGTTAAACTAAAATTCTGCCAAAAATTCAGCCACTACAAAATCAGCTTGTCTATCCTTAATCTCACTTTTGATCTAATTCTGGGATGGATGAGGAAAACAATTTATGGACAAAAGACCTGGTTTTGAAGACAATTTTTAATAACAGACTATATTCATTTTCTACTTTGGGTACTTTCAACAGCTTTTAATTTTCAGGAGCGTACAAAGCTCCAGCTGTTGTGAAAGCTGCTGATTAGGGAGCATAAACTACTGACAGGAGACTTTCTTTTCTTAACCTTCACAAATGTCTCTGTCCTAACTTTGCCCTTACTATATTCTATTCTTACTATGTTCTATATGAATGAGATATAATTGAATTTCATGAAGTAAATATAGTTATAGGTAAACAATAATAGGGTTAAAAGGTGATGTTGAAAAAAGCCAAGAATGAAACACTCCCACCTTCAGGACTAATTCAACTCTAAAAGATACCTCACACTGACATTTTATTATCAACTATATTCATTGACTTAACCACTGATAGCACTTTTCTTTAAAACATCTGTAAAACCTTAAGATAGATACAAATAATAAACCGTGATGACTGACTACTTTCAAACAAAGACATTTTAGTTTGAAGAATGCACAAAAGGTTTATAATACCAATAAACATAAGGGAGGATTATACACTACATTTTCTAAATCCTCACAGGAAATGTAATGAGAAATAAGGCTAATTGTGATTCATTATAAGACCCATTCCAAATATTTGGCACATCACTAGCACAAGGCTCACCCAGTACTGGAAATTAGAAATGACAAAAAAGGAATGTCATAAAGTTGAAAATAATATTTTTCATTAAAACAGTGGCACACATAAGTATTCATGAATGGTGTTATATGATAAAAGTACATGGTAATTTTTTGAACTCTGAATAAATCCATTCAAATTATGCACCCTGTGATGATGGCAAATTCAAATACAGAGACTGGTAAAGAACGAATGATAATTTTCTAAAATAATTTTTAAAATACAATGTTAACAAATTTGCAAGCTGTAAAGACAGATACACAATGTTAAACATCAGAGGACTTCCCAGAGAAGTGAAAAAGCTGTATTTATTCAGCTTTGTGTGGGGAACACTTAGCAGACTATACACATGAATTTAAGCCTGAACTGGTTTCTATTATGAAATGATGAGCAATATGGTTAATAGAACAGTAGAGAACATCATTTACTCTAACCAGGCTTTGGTTCAGTCACCAGTGAACTGCAAGTATCTTACCCTGCCTTCAGGCTCAAAGGGTCAGCATTTCACAGACTAAAGGTCAGCTTACTACAAGTGGTTTCAATACTGTTTAACATTTTCGTTAAGGACTTGGATGACAAGACAGAACGGACCCTCAGAAATCTTGCAGCTGTCACCAAATTCACAGGATCAAGAAGCAGACTTCTACAAGATTGCCCTTCAGAGGGAACTTTATAAACAGAAGGAATGGGCTGACAAACTGTGAAATTCTACCAAGACAAATGTAAAGTCTTGCACTTGGGACACAGTAAGTCCATGTAAAAATACAGGGATTCACCTGGCTAGAAATCAGCTTTGCAGACAAGGGTTCAGGTAGACCCCAACTGGAACATGAATAAAGGAGCTTGGCCAAATGCCTGCAAGAATTCCCCTCTAACACGTTTTGTGATTCAATGATCCCAGCTACGAAGTAGTCTGTGAAAAATCTGAATTACTAATGCCAGTGGTTAGGGTTGCAAAAGACAAAGGTGATCCAGTCCATGCAGCCCAGATGGATTTCTGAAAAGCTCTTAACAGTATCCCTCAAGTGTTCATCAAGAGCTTTGAAGGGAGAGCTACATGTTTTACAAACTCTGCCAGCATGACTTCATGTCTCAGTGTGAGTCTAGGGAGCAGTAATACTGACATCAGATAGTAGATGCATGGCAAGTGAGCCAAAAAAAGGTTAAACTGTTCGTGTTCAACAGGCCTAGCTTCCCAATGTGATACTGTTCTTTATCTAGATACCATTTCATTTGTTCAAAGTACAGCTTCAGTTTACTCCCGTTTCATCTAAGACTACCCAGAACCTCTGGGGTTGCATCCTTTTCCTGAACATGAGGAATATGCAATCCTGTCCAGCTGAACAATAAATCTAAATTGAATAAACTACTAGTCTGATGCATTGCACTACTTAGGAGCTTTGATTCAAAAGCAAAGACAATTTTTCCACTTAAAAACACACATTTGTTTACCATTAGTTTTCTCTTTTTTCTTATTGTAATTATCTGTCTTGTTCACTAAACCACCTTTCAGCACCAATAATAAAAGACACAGAAGTTTTAACAGACAAAAGCTATTTTTGCACTATACTTATGATTCATTCTCCATTCTCTTCATCAAATGAAACAGAACACCAAGGCATATGTGCGAAGATGATTAAAATTTCATAATGCAGTAACAAAAAGTCAAGTAAAGTTGAGCCAAACTTCTTTTAATATCTTAATTGAATGACTTGAATTATAAATTATATTAAAAAGAGGAGATCAAGAAAAATACTACCATCTAGCACTAGTGAAAGCCCAGCTACATGGGCTTAAATCTCCAGAGTATATGAATCTTTGAATTGATTAAGAAACTGGAGACCTAAGAGCTGCCACAGCCTCTTGTCTTTCTACAAGCAATATTAACTATTTCTGCCAGGGACTCCCCAGTTATTTGGTGTCAGCCAAGAGAAATGACCAAGGATCGTGTCTTTCAGATTCAGGTTCTGAGGGAGCAGTTGTCAATTATAAACTCTTCTGCATCTTTTTGTTTAGCAAATTTCTTTCACTCTATCCATCACTGTATCAAACTGCTTCCTTGTGTATTTTGTCTCTTCAGCAACTCTTGCTACCAGTGCTATCATCATTTACCTACTTTCTAGTTGCTGTCAGTGAAATCAATTGAAATTAAAGGTGTCTCACCAAGTAACACATGACCTCATAAAAATTTACTAGTCAAGTGCTCAAAGTGGGTCCACTGTGGAGTATTAAAGATATCCAAAATGTCTTGTTTAGTTAGAAGAAGTGACCTTTCCGGCTGGAGATTGCTGTGGATTAGGTCATGTAAACTATGTGTTGAACTCAACTTTTTTTCATCTAAAGTAGTTAAAGCTAACTCAGCTATTTTTAATTAACTTGCAGTATAAATATTCAGTGCTTGACTTATACATTATCCAAAACGCAATGAGTTTTTGCAGTTCCTTTCTTCTGTGGGATCTATTAAATCATAGGGAAGCAGAGGACATAATACCTCAAATATTATTAAATGTTCCCTCTCTGTGAGCCAGAAAAATTTGCTTCAAAGACAAAAATTCCATCATTGTAGAAGTATGGTATATTCCAAAGCACCAATATTTCTTCTGACCTGAGAGAATGTTTCCTATTCTGTTTTTCAGTTCAACAACTGAATAGCTAAAATGAATCTCAAAACATCTGCAAATTTAAAGCACCCTTTTGCAATGAACCCATAATGATGAACAAATTAAAAAATCCTAACACTATATTATGCAAAAAATATAGGCACAGAACAAAAATTTGTTACGAGCTATACTTTTACTTTATATTGCAATATATATATATATGGCAATAACTTAATAAAAATGGTATTTGGGTAAGAACAGCCAGTAATGTGCATTAGGAATAAAACATAATTAAAAAGACATCTAGCCCATTACTCCTTAAAATGTTTTTTTTTCCTCTTGAAAAGAAATTTCACAGGAAATGAAGTTGGGTGTTAAACACAGCTTTCTTATCCAGAGAACACAGAAGTGTTAATTCACTGAAGTAACAGTGATAATTGGTTTTGACCTTATTTATTGTAGAATATGTTGCTGAATTAGTCTAAACAAAACCAGGAGTTTATGCAAAAATCAATTTCTGTATGCTTGTTGTATTTGCACATGACTAGTTCAAGTAAAACCATTTTATCTAAATGCTAGGAGTTAGCATAAATATTTTCAAGTAATTTTACTAGTATAGATCCAAATTTAATGCTCCTGTTTATTGCAAATACAGATGATGAACACCAATACTGCACACTTGCTGTTGCCTAAAATGAAACATTTAAAATGCTTCAATCTATGAAGTATTTCTGGAGCTAATCAATAATGAAATGGGAATTTTAAGAGGAGAGTTGGCAGCCCTGGTAATTCACAGTTTTACGCATGAAGCTCTCAGTTTGTAAATGTAATAATTTGCCAATTTTATTTATTGTGTACCTTCATTTCACTTTCAAATTTCAAGGCTTTTTTTCCAGAATGGTAATAGAATTTCTAAACATCTAAGATCACTGGACCTGTCCTGAATTTTATATAATAACCCAATTTTGTAAAAACCATCTCCTCATCCAGTTCTGTCAGGAGAACGAGAGGACAGTATTCTAAAATAGTAATTCAGGATTAAATTAGCTGAACTGCGAATGCGGTTAAAAAGCCTAAAGCATAGCAGAACTACCATATTTCTGCATAAAAAGAAGGGGTCCATGCAACTGTTCTTCAATAGTTCCCTGAAATCCTCAGACTAGAGTTATGAATCAGGTCCTCACAGGAATCTTTAACATAGAAATAAGCAGAAATGAAAGCAGCTTTAGTATGAAAGAGATTCTGAAAAATCCATCAACTGGCTGAAGTGCGTATTCACATTTAGAGGGGAAAAAGAAAGCAAGAAGAACTCAAGGCAGGCTCTGTTACCTGACTGTACAGAGGCTTCTAATCTATGCTATTCACTGAGGAGAGTTTTACTTCTCTTATGAACGGGGGGTGTTTGTGCAAAGGATCAAGACTTCACGTTGAGCTCAGTGACATATTCTGAGAACAAGGACTGTGGATACTCTGCTCTCAGCTTTGCATATCTGGTATGTTTCCCCAAGACTAAAGCAGGCAATGGGCTATGCATCTAAGAAGACCAGCACAAAGGTTAAAGGACAACCTAAAGACAGATTAGATTAAGCTGTGACTCTTATCACTTCAGTCCTGTAAAATATAGTCCTACTCACAGTATTTTCTACCCTTTCACAGACACCAGATCTTGGAATCTGTTGGCAGCTCTCTTTGAAGAAAAGTTACCAGCAGAGTTGCACCTGGACCTCCACTGAAACTCATATTGTTCAACATCATCCACGAGAAGTGGAAAGAATATAAAGTGATAAATTTTTCTGGGATAGGATTTCTGGAGAATAGCTAATCAGGTAGTTTAGGTAGCAAACATAAAAGCTGATTTGCTTAAAGACCTTACTTATTATATTGGCATACCATGCCAAATTCAATATACTTAATTCAGTATTGGAAGTATTGCATGAAGGAAAAAATGCCAAACCTTGTTTACAGAATGACAGGCTCTCAACTAGTTAGCATTGCTCAGGTATGAAACCTTTATAGTATACTTTGCAGTTTTAGGAAAACATCTACTCAGTCCTGACAATATGACAATAAAAGGAATTATTAGGTTAAGACTGGTACTCAGAAAAAAATTCCTATGGCACTGTATAAATCCATGTTACATGAGGAACTTGACTGTTTGCTTTCTGTCCCTCCCTCTGTAAAAAAAAACTTACAGTAAAACTTGAAAAAGAACAGAGAAACACAAAAAGAATGACCAAAGATGTGGGAGGTGTTCCATATAAGCAGCTATTAAATGACATGGGGATTTCAGAATGGAAAAGAGATGACTACAAAGGTATGTCAGGAACATAAGAAAAAAATGCAACACAACTGTTTCAGAGAAAAGAAATATGGAACAACTGTTCATGGTTTCTTATCATACAAAACTTAATAAACTAAACAGGAGGTGTGCAAAATGAAGAAAAAAAAGATAGCACTTGTATCCAGGACACATTATATTGTGTCTCTGAAACAGAATACTGTAGATGCTAATTCCACATGGGTCCCAAAAGTAATCAAACCTATGAGTGAGGCATCCATCAAGAGCTATTAAAGAGAGGCAGTCTCTGAGAAAAAAAATCACTAAAGAGGAGAAAATATTTTAGAAGAAACTTATATGCTTTTGCTTCTTCAGCAATCTTCCCTAAGCACTCTTAGAACAAACATACTGCACTAGATGTACATTTGTTCTAACCCAGAAAAGTTAACATGTATATGTTGTTACTCAAAGTAGACATTAACTCGACAATTCATGAGCAAGAACACAACATTAATCTTTGTTTAGCATCAAATATTTCTTAAACGGCCTACTCAGCAAGTTTTAAAACACTATTAAAATTCCCTCCAACAAATACATCTCTACCACATGTCTTGGTTGGGAAGAATTATAATCATAATGCAAAACAAATTTTTTAAATATGACATTTTCTCCAAACATTTATTCATGCCAGAGTGGCAAACAGATTTCTTGTTGGATCCCTACCATCTTAGGCAATCACATTCCCAATTCTTATACTAAATAACTACATAAAGAAGGCTTATGTGGTTTTGCTCTCCTCTAGATTTTCACTATTTTGCATCTTTTTTTAAATCTCTTTTGACACAATATTGCACTATGTAAACCTCTGCTTCACAGCCTTTGTATGACACCTTCTTTTTTACTACAGTCAAAATTGCATTTCCATATAAATCACTTGCTAACCTACTTAAGATAAGATTTGACACTTTGCTAGCATGATCTGTTTTGAAAACCAGTTTGAGAATCTACTGACAATTTAATTCTGTATATAACACAGGCACAGGGATATTTCGTTAACCTGTTTCCTCATGTTCTTTGGTAGAAAATGTTCAGGTTTTCTTATTGGAGACTGGGGAGAAGACTGGGGTTTTGTATGTGTTTGGATTTTTTTAATATCCAACCACATCTATAATACATTTGGAAAATTGCACAGATGTTTTTAGGCTATTGATAGTATCACAGAATCATTTAGGTTGAAAAAGATCTAAAAAATCATTATGCCAAATTTTAACCCAGCACTGATGAGTCCACACTAAACCATGTCCCTAAGTGTCCCATCTACACATCTCAGATAATACTCATCCAACTAAATGAGGGCTGCAGTCACCAGAGGGAGTGGAGTCAGACAATTTCATCTATTTCATGATAGACAATTCCATCAAATATATGCAATCCATACCCACATAAATATTCCTACTGAATTCAGCTCACATGTAACTCTTTAATGAATACATAAACACTTATTATATGCAATTATGAGATGTTTATTTCTGAAGATTTAGAAAGCCAGGAGTGATGAGAAGCAATTAGTCTCACAGTTTACAATATCACAGACCACTAAAATAGCTTTAACTGCAGTACTTGATATTCTTTCTGCCCTAACCACACAGTTGTCAATATTTATACCAAGTTTTAGCAGCTTAAATTCTGGCATGACACACTCAACTCTATACACATACGAGTATTTTTAGCAGCGACAGTATATTAGAAGCTACTTAAAAACACTGAGAGATCTGTGCTATACAAACCAGGCAACTGCTTGATAACAAGAGACTAAGACTTACTGAAATAAAATTTAAAACCCAAATCAAACAAAATAAAAAAAAGATTTTTTCATGTATATCTTCAACATATCAAGTACTTCTATCACTACAGGATTAAATAGATCCTAATTCCCTGAGTTAAAATAACAACATGTAAATTATATTTTCCTTCATTCAATATATAACTTCAGAAAATGAAGTTAAATACTAGTCAGAAACAACAATTTATCATGCTGGAATCCTTTTATCCAAGCACTTTGTGAATGTGCTAAAACAATCAGCATTTTCTAATAAATGTACTAGCAACTGTTACAAAGTAGACCAATAAGATTAATAGATGAGCTAAAGAACAATATTCTACCTTAAAAAAGAAACCCTTAACATATTTTTTGAAGTGAATGGATTTTCAAATGCTTTTGGGATGATGAGATCAATTTATTTTCATTAAACTGTAATAATTTCACAATTTTAATATTGAAAATTAATTTATCCATATTTTCTTTGACATATTGAATAAAATATTTCCTTCACTGTATACTTCAGTTAGCCAAAAATACTTATCTACTAGGACAGTTTTAAACTGTAAAAACATACAACACAAAAAACCCCTCACACTATGGAATAACTATATTAAAGAAAAAAAAATATACCAAACTCAAAAGCTATGGTGAAATGCTACAATAAGTCTTTTAACTGTCCTATTATTTTGAGAAATTAAGTTAGGAATGAAATTTCCTGAAGTAAGAAAACTTTCTGGAACCTGATCCACCATGAACAATGAAGGGAACTAAAAGGTTTCTTCTTCAATGTATTTCTTTGCATTGCAGGTATTTTTGAGACAATTTCTTCTTACTGTATGTTATTTGAGGGCATTCAACAAAAAAATTTCCCAGTGCAATGTAATGCACTTCTCTTTAAGGTCTAGTGAGAAAAGCTCACAAGTTTTGCAAAATTGGAATTACTATTTTCCTATTTACTCCATTTACAGAATTTTCAAAGTACTTTCATAAAACCTATTACATAACTGTGTCTTTGGATTTTCTTTTTACAGTGAAAATGTCGAATATTCTAAAGAAATCCATATGTCTCAGAGATTACTACAAACCTTCTACATTCCTCTGACTAATGATTTTTTAATTTTTATTTACCCAAATGTGAGAATAAAACCAAAGCAGGCAGAGTAAAGGAGTGACTAAAAAACCCAAACCAGACCTTTCTAAAAAACCCCAAATCACTACCAATAAGACCAAACAAAAACCAAAATAAAAAACCCCAAACAATAAACCAACAAGGAAAAAACCCAAACCCAAAAAAGTTCTGAATAAAATTACTTAGTAGCACTTTTCTAAAGTGAACATTACTGCTTGATATTTAAAAATCACCAGTAGGCAAAAAAAGCAAAACAATGAATAGATTAATCAAATGGATTTCTTACTAAATAATACTTTAAGAGCTATTAATATTCATGATAGTTCCAGATGAGCAATTCTGTCTTGAAGTAGAAATACTTAATGCTCTTGCTTGTGGAGTAGCTGGTGATTGTCTCCTTTAATGGCCAGTCATTACTCCTTATGTTCTGATAGCACCTTTCTTCTCTCCACCTCACCCCCAATATGAAGAAAGACAGCTTCCTTTAAAATAGTTGATAAAGGAAACTAGTTATAAATTACTATTTTAAATTCCCTTGAAATTTCCTTAAAATATCTACATAAAAGCTTTTGTGGATGTTGGGACATCAGTCATAGCCTAAACTTAAAAGTATACTGCTCTGCAGAGATAAAAATATTCTCATAAATCACAATGTAAAAAAAAATATTAGCAACAATTCTATAACTCACCACAGATAACTGATTCCTGAGAAACACGATCAATTACTGAGGTACTTTGCTAACCACAGTCAGATATGTGTAATTGTTTGGTGTTTACTTTTTCCTCACCATTCTGTGTCACTCTCCAGAATGAGCTCACAGAAAGACATACAAGACTTCAGTCTCCAGCATTTCGAGCCAGTAGCAAATGCCATGCAAGTCAATCTCTACCAATCCTCTTGTCTGAAACAAAGCTACTGTAACTAAGGTGTTTTGTTCCAGTCCTCTTCCTCTGCAATCCTCTGTTTCACAGTGCTATCTCTGGTAACTTACATCACCAAAGCAGGCAAAAGCTTTCAGGTAAATGCACTGATAGGATTAGAGATCAGCAGAGCTGAAGGTTCATAAACTAAATCTCCTAGTTTCTTCAGTATATTATGACACCTGAAGACACTGTGAAATATTTGTTTTATCTACTCACACAAACCTAGGATGGCCTTAAATTTGTTACCTGATTCCCCAAAAACATGAAAAAAAATCAGTTGGCATCAACTCGAATTGACTTAGTGGCATGTGAGAAATTTCAGGTACACTACTTCAATCCATGAAACCTTAGATATTTCCTTGTTTCTAATGATCAGTTTAAAGTCCTGCCCACTCAATAGAAGAGGGTACATTTTCTTCCAGCGGAGATTCTCTAGACTGAAAATACATATAGCACAGGTAAGAATTTGAGAGATAGATTAGGTTGAGCAAAAAAAATTACCATGAACTCCAATAGCTCCTGCTCAATGTGATGTTAACTGGTGTTTCCAGAGGTTAGTGGAGAAATATAACACCCTCTGGAACAATCTAATACGCTCAAGTTGTTGCTGAAAAGGAATTAATGGTAGCAGGAGACAGAATACTACCTCTTCCTCCCTCAGAAATGTTTCCTCCACTATTTGTTAACATGTTTTATTATTGAAACTCATCACGGTTATAAATCTCTGACTCAGATTACACACTAAATACAATATTTGGGACCTCATTTGAATTAATTGGAAATATAAAATCTGTAAGTATTTTTTGAGTTACACTTTGTGGACTTCAAGATAACTTAAGGAATCCAGTGGGAATTCTCATTTATTTCATTTAGTAATTCAATATATGCCTTTTTAAAATTTAGATACTGTTGTAGGGTTGTTTGGTTTTGGTTTTTTGTTTTATTGGTTTTTTTAAAATTCTGGTCTATTTTGCTTCAGAAACAAAGATTCATATTTCAAAAAAAGAATTTCTGAATGTGCACCTGTAATTATTACATTTGACAACTTAAAATAGAAGTAGAGCTATTATAATGAAAGCAGTGATGCTTTAGAATATTTTTCAGAACTGAGAGAATGCAATAACTAAGAATGTGTGTTCAAAATGAAGCATTAAGAATTTACAGGAACTTCTGGCTCCTTCTTTTCCACATGATTCAAGACACAACAAAGCACTGATTTTGACAGTCATATTAGTCACTGGCCTCAAAGTTTCTCCTAACAGGTGAGCCCAAAGCAAGTTCCATAATTTTGGACCAGATCAAAACCTTCCGTAACATCTGCAGTTAACTGGAGGCACGTAAATCACTTCACACAAATACTTCAGCAACAAGGAGTGCTTGAAATCCAAATTTGATATCTGTGACCTGAATGCAATTTCAAAACTGAAGATACTTTTAAATACATACAGTATTAGCATGTACGGTAGCAACATACAAGATCCCAGGTACCAGCTGCACAACAGATTAGGTATCGTTAAGAGTGCCGAGTGATACCCGAAAGCACAAGTAGTTCCAGTGAAACTACAGAGCATCATTAATAGAAGAATAACAATTAGGTCATATTTTGTTTTGTCTAGATAACTCACACTTTCTTGTGTGTCTAAGGGTAATGTTTATAGTCAAGTCCTCACTGTCCACAGTCCTTCTGTGGCCCCTTTTTTTGAGTGTAAGACAACATCAAGAATAGTCCTACACTAAGCAACAGAAATCAATTCTGAAAGACATTGCTATTTTTTTCCCTTCATTTTATGCAGGAGGTCAATTGTTACATAGAACAGTTAGTTCAATTATGTACAATAAATTTGGGGTTTATATTAATTGTATTCAATCAGTTTTATGCAGAAATGTCTAAATTAGTGTCATTATTTCTACAGAAATTACAAAGAGAAGTGCCTATGTATACATCGGCTGAGTGATCAAACAGAATAATTTATTACTATTTATTTTCTTGTGGTATGCCTTGAGATATTACAACCCACCATGAAGGCCACCTCAAGCACCTGCTTTGAAATGTTATTTTGTATTGGAGGAAAGCAAATAAGATAATTTATTTTAGAAAAGAACACTAGAAGAAAAACAAAAAGAGACAATGTTTACAGCTAACACAAAATTTTCTTGATGCTATAGGAGACATTAACCAAAGAAAGAAAGCAGTTGAAAAATAAAGGAAGCATATTGGTTGAGATTTAGTTTATAGAACACATAAAATGAACAAGAAAGTGTATTCCACACTCTTTTTAGCTTTTGTTTGGCTCCTTCATCTTAGGATTTTGCCTGCCTTTTCAGAAAAAGAAAAACATATCCTTCCTTGTCTAAAAAAATATTTGCTGATAAAAAATCCTTTAGCTTGGGACTGGCTGAAGAAGGAATGCAAAGAAAAGCAAAACAAAACACTAAGATGGAACTGGACCACTTTTAGGATATAATTTTACATGACATGGCCAAAGCAGTGGAGGACCGAATCAGCTGATACCTTCAGTCTCAAGCTCTAAAAATCTAGCTAGAGCTAAACTTTCTGCTTTATCTGCTTGTGTTAGAGGAAGCTATTTTTCAGGTTCCTCTCTGCACACACTATTGATCTAGTTAAATTGTTATGGAATACAGCAGACAAATAACTAGGAGACAAATGCTATAGCACCAAAAATTACTCCTCATGATATGAGTGCAAACAGCCTATTTCCAAAAAACCACAGTGGTCTTACCAATAGGTAAAACCTTATAGAGGCCAGCAAGCATGTTTCATCCACTTGCAACACTCTGTGAATCTTGGCAGAAATACTCAAGGTTGAGAGCACCCTTTCAGATATTTTCTTTCTTTGTTACTGCCTAAGCATCTGACCTTCTGAAGGGGGAAAGGGACTTTTTTTCTTCCACTGCATATAGTTATTTACATTTAGCTGTCCAGTTTATTGTGAATCCATTCTGTCAGATAAAATAGTTATTTACATTTAGCTAGTTATTAGTTATTTACATTTCACAGTTTATTGTGAATCCATTCTGTCAGATAAAATGAGACTGTTGAAAGTAAATCACAAAATACAAGTAAGCATTTATATGTATGTATGTGGAGATACAGAATTATGTGCATATTAATACCTTTAAAACAGCCTATGCTTCATCTTTGCCCTTAAGGTGCTTCCTTTTCTACAGCTGGAGTTAAAATTAGAATTGCTGGTATTTGTGAGGAAAACTTCTAAGTATGCCAACGAAAAAAATCCTACCTGCAAATGCTAATGAAACAAGACTGATAATTAATCCCAAAGATAGGCATTCATATGTAAATAAAATGCAATAGTGTAAGTCTTTGAAGAGAAACTTCTTCAATGGAGTAGTTTGTTCAACAACATAGTGAAGATTATTTTTAATCCTATCTGTGTTCAAAATCTTACCTAAGTGTTTTTAAGTACTACTTGAAATCAAAGCTGGAAAAGTGCACACCAGTAGTATGCTTGATTATCACTACCCCCTTTTTAGGCCAAGGCTGAGGACACAAATTTCCCTTATGCCTTTTCTTACACCTTCTCAGCCTTCTCATTATTCTTTCAAAAGTTCTTTTGTGCTTAATAGAGAATGCTGATGGACAGTTGCCTTTAGAAAATGAGATCTCTTTAATGTTCATCAAATTCAAATACGACCTAAAGGATAATTTGTTAACTACTGTACATTCTATATTTTAGCAGTACTAGGTACAAACTGGCTTGAAAAGAACCCTTGTGGTACTGCTGTGTATAAAAACTATGGTGCTGTGACCCTGTGACCCCTATTGCCCTTGCCCAACGTCTACCACCTTGTCTTAGCATTTCTGTGCTCATATGATTCTGATTCCTGTTACAAAAATAAAAAAAGAAAAAAATACACAAACAACTCTTTAAATTGTGTGGAAGCTTTGAATAGGATCAATTTCTCCTTCACTGCAAAGCCAAATTTTCTTCACTGCCATTCTGAGTGAATAAAAGTTGGCAACACATATTCCAGCAGTTGCACAAACTTCAAGGAGAACTTGACATTTCTCAAATCCACCCCTTCACTACAATTAGGGATAGAGGCAATTCCACTGGGAATAGCAGGGATTAAATAGAGATTAAGTTCCATATGTACATTAAAATGGTAAATACAAAGGAATGAAAAACCCATGAAAAACACACTGTCAAGTTCAATTGATGGGATCGTGCAAGAGGTCAGAAATTCTAGAAGCACTTTTTAAATTTAAATTAAAGGTTATGTCTTTTAAGTGTTTCTAAACAACAAATAACACTAAAATATTTTAGAAGACAATCCCCTGTAAATACCATTACTCAGTTATAATCTTTCACTCACTATATAGTAATGAAAATAATTTGAAAAAAAACTTTCCTGTTTTGTTTTCTATTTGTTCTACATGTTTGAAAGTGTCTGAGCTGGTGAAAAATAATCTTTTTCATATTGTAAAATGGGATCATTTCAAACATATTATTATATAACATATTATAACATATAATCATAATGGAACATAAAAATACTAAGAATATTAAAATTAATTAATCATGAATATATAATAAAATAGAATGTAAATTTGAAAATATTTACGTTTTTAGAAGAAATTCCTGGCAAAAAACCAGGTTTATTTATATTTGGAATAAGTATTTGCAACCTCCCTATGTCACTTTATTAAAGAAAATGAAAACGTTTAATTATTTTGTAGGTGGATGCTTAATTCAGGAAATTTTTTTTTGTGGAATAGTGTGTGGAAGATGTGTTGTGAGTGCTTCTTGTGTACATTTCCATACATGGATCTTGTTCCCTGTCTATATTAATTGCCTGTATCCTGGTAAATCCAGACTTGGCATTATGAGTACCAGCTCACAAGCTTTGCTGTAGGCGAACAACACGGGCCTCGGGAGAGGGGCTGACACATCTGCTTTACCTTGGGCTGGCGTGGCTTGCATGAAGAGCTTGGTTTCAGCTTTGTGCCATCTTGTTTAGCCATATGAACAGTAGTCAAGGGACCAGGTGCCTCATTCAATTTGTTTTGGTTTCCCTTAGCTTAGTATACTTTTATAGCATTACATAATTTTTGTTAATGCTAGTGAGGTAGGTCAAACTGACTGAATTCAAATTCTCTTGAGACAAAATGAAATGGAACTACCATTAGTCGTCAAATTTATTTCAAGAGTATTTATTCTACCTTCATTACAGAAGGTTATGTTATGACACATTTCTTTGACTTTCTGGACACACAACATACAATGCAGTAGCAGCTGTTTTTAGGTTTGATTTTTCATTATGTAATGAATACATATAAATTTTATTAACAACACAGAAAAATGAATCTTACTCTAGAAATCATCTTCCAAGATAGCCTTATAGTTTTAAACAGGGTCTTCTCCACTATTCTATTGCAACAAGGAAACCTAAATGATTCTTAATCTTGCATAATCTAATGTTTTCATTACCATTCATATTAAGGCAATGCTTAACATACCATATGGAAATTATTTTCATTATTCAAAAGTCCATTAAAAATATATAATGAAAAGCTATTCTTATGTCTGGAGTTTTACAACTATACAAAATAGTCCCTCAGAGACACATCAAAATCTTATTTGGAAGAATTATGTTATACTTCCATAAATACAATGTTTGCAAAAAGCATGCTAGTGCTTTAAACATGTCTTTAACCTTCTTGGATTGCTATATATGTTAAAGGCTTCAATAGCAATTTCTCCATCTGTGCACATGATCAAGATCTAGAAGTACAACATCTAGCCATATAATCATAGCTAATGTGTGTATTTCTACAGATGCTATATAATTCCATACATTTTTGTAAGCCAAATTTGTATCACAACCTATAAAAAAGAAATTAAGGTATTTCTTAGTGTTTTGTTGCTGCAGATCCATTAATTTATCTCACCATCACAATGCCCTAGTATCTCCCATTTTCTTCCCCCACCTCATTTCTTGGCTCTGCTCACACTTCTTTTGCATGAGTTATGGTCTGACCCTTCACTTAATCAATTCAGGTCACACAATAGGATTGGGGTGGGATGTGGAAGGTGAATATTTTTCTGCTGACTTAGTAAGTGACTCAGAAGAGAGACTGTGACTGTTAGCACACTGTAAGAAAGGCAGTCAGATAACTTCAGGTAGCAGGATCAAGTTATTTTTAGGAGCAGTACGTAATTCGTTCAGCTAAGCTGCATCACAAAATCCCACTTTCTGAAAGACTTTCAGAGAAAGAAAAATCTAATTCAATGGTCAAAACTAAGAAACTTTCAGGTAGTCTGTCTTGATTATTCATTTCAAGTTTATTCTTCTTGCTTTCCATGCAGCTATTTTTTTTTTTTTTCTAATATCAATTCATTACTTTTTAGTTTAAAACTTAAGGCAGTTTTTTATCCTTTTTTCATTTGATATCACCTAAAGTGGCTGAGTGCTCATCTGCCCAAAGATAAAGTACAAGCAGACTAAAGGAACAGGCTGTAATTACTCAAAATGAAGATACATTAATGGACTAGTCAATGTATAATAAGTAATTATAAAAAGAATTTAGGACAAACTTGATCTCGTGTACTGCCACGTTACTCAGTTTGGAGCAACAGCTTTTAAACCAGTGTCAGATTTCAAGATTCAATCGTAAATTTGAGGTAGATAAGAGTGAAAAATCATCAGTTCTTATCTGGATATAACAAAATATATGGATATTACATTTAACATACTGTATAAAAGCTCTTAACACCTTTCTTCCATCTGCTAACCCAGTGGTTTGATCAAGATATTTGTTTGTACTGTGCACATTTGTCCTGAGACCCCTTTGGCATCCAGAGAACAAATACCTTGCAAAACTACACCACAAATCCTTATCTCCTTCTGAGTCCTGTGAAGCTGTAAGGCACCCAATAAAAGTGGTACATTTGTTGCTGGGTTTGTCAAGAATGCTCTTGTCAGCACTCATACGTAAAGGGTGTGGGGACGTATTTCGGTTCCACTGAGTATGTCTTGACCACACTACTTTCCACTAGTGCACCACACAGACTTTACAATGCATGTTGGCATCAAGAAAGGTTATCCATGAATTCTCCATTACCAAAGTCCTTCATAAATCTAGAAGCTACTAGGTATCATTGATTTCTGCTAAAAAGTTTTCTGCTATGTCATGACTATTAAATTGCACGAATCTAAATAAAGCATCCAGATGTTTCAATACTCAGAAATCAAACCCCGCCATTTAGGAAAACAAAGCAAGAAAGAGAAAACAAGGCAGAAAGAAAAGACTAATCTTGGTACTTACGAAAAGCTCTGTAGAACTCTTCTAGAGCTAGGTGCTTGTCACCATTATAATCATCATATTTCAGCAAATCAAACACAGAGCAGTCAGACGGTTCCTTGCCAAGCTCATCCCGTTTTATCACCTGACAAGAAAATTATAACCATGAAATTACATTTGAACTCTTTGAGTTCTCTGGTATAATTAATTGTTTCTAATAATCATTTAATAGATCATTTTAAGGTTGCTGTGGGGCAATGAACTGCAACTGTGTAAAGTCAGGGATTTCCAGTTACTTTGTAATTATTTATTAGAGTTTTAAAAGTTAATACCTTTAGGACAGACTCTCTGAAATTACACAAAAGTTTTTAGAATATACAGACTATCCATATAATGGAGATAGACTGAAGCACTATAAAGACACCGGGAATTTTAAAGCTGATTTTACTTTATAAGTACAGGAATGGTGATTAAGAAACATTCAAATATACCTAAAATAGTAATTTCCAGAGTACAAATGGCATAATATCTTTTTCCTCTAATTCCTAACCACAGAAACCAAATGCAGACACTTTCAAAAATAACTAATATAAACTCTTACTACCCTACTAATTGTATCAACTTCTTATAGGCTTTTCACAAGCCTATTACCTTAACAAAGACCTGTTACATAAGTAGCTGACCTGAAAAGGCTCCTGTTTCTCAATGGGGACAAATAGAATTTGTGAACAGATCATAATTAATAGCTATTCTATTTTTAACTCCAATGAACTTATCCCAGAGCAATGTTCTTTAATAAATGCACCATTATTTTTTTTTAAATCTGCGTATGTTGTAAGAGATCCCCTTACATTCCAGCCGGGGAATTTTTAAGATGCTGAGAGTGATTCAGAATTGTTATATTGCATGGGACCATGTATTAGAAGTACTATCACATAACTGAAAGAGCCAAAACTGATGTAACTTTTCATAATACTGCTCAGTTTACAGTTTTGTATCAGGCACAGAAGAAAGGACTATAACTATAGTTAATTCCCAGGTAAAATAATTACTCTTCCAACCCTTTATCAGTCTCCCATGAAAATTGAAAAGCCATTATATTTTTATTAATGGAGGATATCTTCTGAAAAACAAGGGATACAGGGGCTTTTGTGTTTCAGTTGCTCTGCAAAGGAATTCATTCAGTTACTATTCATGTAAACACAAAATACCTAAAAGAATAATAGGGAATAACAGGAGCATTAGAGGAAAAAGAAAAGACACATTTTATGCTACCAGAAGTCATCTCCTACATAATAATATAAAAGCATTATAAAAGATAATCACCTTGTTAGTACATTAGAGAGTATGAAAACCATTTACAAAGATAAGAAAAATCACTACAAAACCACCTTTTGCTATTATCAATTAAAAATACATACTGTGTTACCTGAATATTAGTGCTAGCTACTTCCTATCCTTTAAAAGCCTTTTTATTGAGCTCACATTAAAGTGAATTAAGAAAAAATGAAATTGTGTAGATCTTGCAGCTGGTACATTAAGGACAAAAATGCAGTCTGGGAAAAATTAGTAACTCTAAACCCATTACAGTTTAGAAGTACTAAATATGTAATGGTGTGCACTGGAAACTTTAGCAATCACTGAAATTTCAAGGCCTTGGACATTTAGTAAGAGAAGCATTGTTCCTCTCATTGTTTCAATGTTTTAAATGCTTGCTTTCACTATCTTCAATTGTACAAATAAAGATGAAACTTTACACTTAGGTGTAAGTCAAAGGTTGAAGAAAACCTTTTTAAATCCCCACAAACACTTGCCTTTATAGTACCAGCTTTTAAATATCAAATTAGTGTTCTCAGCTTCCATTCTTTGAACTAAAATCTGTTATCTGTTAAAAACTGACCAATTGAAAAGCAGCATATTTTAAAAAAGAAGAATCATAATTAAAAAAAATATTAGAATTATTGTGCTATTTCCAATAATGATACTATAGACAGGTACATTTCATCATCCTGGCAATTTTTAAATTTTTTTCCTCAGTAGATCTATCATTTTGATTACAGATATAAGATTCAATGTTTATTTTTGTATATACATCTTTATGCAGATGATATACTTCGGAGTTCTTTGGAAAATACACTCGCTGTTGATAAACCCTCCAAACGCATCTGTGAGGACAGATTTTAGAAGGTACAGACGTGATTTATATGGTGATTAATCTTAATTATCTGTGATTTGCTACTAGAAGAGCTGTTCCAACCTGAATTCTCTTGTGCAGGATCAAGCCATGTCCCAGCTTTCCAATGGGATCTGTGGATCAGATCAACTCTGTGATCAGAAGCAAAATTCACCTTTATGGAAATTTTGGGTTGTTGGTTGGCTTTTCCTTTCGAAGGGGTGGGGTTTTATCACGAGATATCACTCAGAGCTAGGTACAACTCAGGTGGAGGTGGTTTGGATTTTGAAAAATTACTGTAGCAGCTTGAAGTGCAGATCTACTGTGATATGAAGTTACAAGCTAAATGAGATTCCAAGAAAGCCAATATGACAGCCTGACAAATTAAGGTTGCCCACTTCTTTATGGAAGTTTTTTGCAAGACATTAATTTACTTAAAAGCCTAGGATAAATAGAATAAAATTCCATGCATACGATACACCACCATGTAATCACACTTGTGTTTCACAGATGATCCAACAATGTGCCTTAAATTTTAAATTCTATTAATCTCTGTCCATGGAGAAGACTAAAATTCAAGGAAAGTATTTCTTAAGCCAATTCCTTAAACCCAGACTGTCTACTCCTTGATTAAACTAAACAGACAGCGTTGTTCAGGAGGCAGAAGAAAAACTGGGAAAATTTTCAGCAAGTCACATGCTAGAAACAAAATACTATAAAGGTTAAAGCCTGATTAAGATTGTCTGCACAGTTTTATGGTTGTGCCATACAAATCAAACACAGATTATTTGATTTCAAACCTTTAAGATGAAAATTCATACCAGAGAATGTTAGCAAATATTTATGCCCACAATTTTTAGTTTGAATTTGCATAAAGACAGTGAAGCATTTACTTTCCATATTATAAACTGGTAAAAGGCAAAATATACAGAAAACTGTTCATGGTTCATTGTGAAACCCTGTAAATGCTGAAAACTTAAAAACTTATCTATATTTTCAAGTTAAATATGTCTTTTCCAAATTATGAAACTTATCCATCGCAATTTAATACTCTTTGAAACACAGAGGAAGGACTTGCATTTTTTGGAAAAAAATTACATTTCTAAAAGATATAGCACACAATTATCTATTGCCTATGAAACACCATACTATTACCCCAGTTCAAATCCTCTCAGAAATTTAGTCAGTACAACTCCAAACTTTAGAACACTGGGAAACGTAATCTTATTAAAAATTACAAACTGCACATCAGAATAGATTGTGTCATTCATTTTAATCTGATTTCTGATAGTCAAAATGAAAAATCTGCAGATGTTATGAAACTAGATCACAAATAACATAACACATCTTTTGTTAGTCCACCTTACCTGAAGTATTATCAGTCAGTGTTTTTTTGTTTGCTTGTGATTAATGGTCTTTATATACCACCCCAAGGAAACTGCTATATAAATACAACTACAAACAAAACCTTCCTTTAAATCAAATATGGTCATTCAGTCAGTGTGTGTTCATCTTCCCTAAAAACAAGTACCTCATCACCGCAGTGCCACTCAGGGCTTGATAAAACACCAAGTACATCAAACACCAAAAACTGTGAGAACTGTGCTTCAAATTAATTGTGACTGCACAAGGGGGGGTTCAATTACTTGTTCCACCATCTTCCACAGCAGTATAACCTTTCATAAATTAAAAGAATTGATTATCATGAAACTAAATTGATAATAAAGGTTGGTAAATTGTTCCTTGCTTTAACTTCCCTTAATCTAGTTAAATCAATATTCTTATAATTTACCAGCAAGTTCTGCAGGGCAGCAACACCATCCTCTTACTTGATGTCTACAGTAGCGTGGTATCTTTGATATATGTAGAGTGAGTAAAGATACTGGACTTCTGCATCACAGAATGACGCAGAAACCCCTGAGGAAATGGGTATCTGCACTGCTAAACCCACACGAAGTGGCCTACAGAGGCATGTACTCAATTGCATTCAAATGCATTATCTCAATACTACCCCAAACCAATCAAGTTACATAGCTCAGACATGAGATCTCTTTCTGCAAACTACTCCAATGAAAGGCACATTTCCCTGTCTTTCCAATTCTGCACTTAGCAGAGGGAAGACCTAATCTGACTCAGAAGATATAAGTGTGTCCTTAGGTGTCTGCAAATATAATGCTAGAGATGCCTAGCTCACAGTGTAGGACCAGAATAGGTATTAGGGCCACAGAGATAGGCTGGGTAAAATTCTGCATCTCAGAACTAAACCCAGAACCACCAGCACTCTGAGCCTGTGGCTCTGGACTTGACCAAGATAAAACAAGATAAATGAGTGCAAACAAAATCCTGCACCATTATACTTTGTGTCCACTTCCAGATAGCATCAGTCATTGAACCTTCTCAAGAAATGAAGCTTACTCCTGCTTCCTTCACAGCATGCAAGAATATAACTGGAAATGCTTAAACCTGATAAAACCAAAGGCAACTAAGGAAGATCAAGATGTTACAGTTTGCATGATGATCACAGTGTTTGTAAGCTTTATCTAACTCCTAATTCCTAAAAGAGTCTTAATTCCCACCAATTTTAAAATTTCATGTAGGGTTCTTATTTTTATTTTGAACCTAGAATTGAGTATAGCACATTTAGTTTTTCCTAGAATAGTGATAGTAAAAATAGATAATGCAACCTAAATAACATGTCCCTAATTAATAGCAGAAAATAAATAGAACTACAAATCAACATGGAAAATATTCTTCTGCTTATGTAACATGTAGGGAAAACCAAAGTTGATTAAAAACACAGAGACCCATTATTCCTTCTCTGAGCTCCAAGTCCTCCAAATAACTCTTAATAACAGCACTGATTAGATGCAAAATCAGAAGTCATGAAGGTAAAAATTTAAATGCCAAGGTCCAACCAAGTATTTTGATCAGTTTGATCAGAAACCAAGTCTGACAGATGCAATTTATGTAAGTTGTATCTCTGCAAACAAGTCCCATGAAGTATTGGCTGGCATAAAGTGCCACAGTATTGTCATTAATAAAGAAATACAACCAAAATAACTGTGGAGTATTTTCTTTTTGCTGATATAAGGATGAGTTTTTATAGAAAAGTAATGTATTTTCATTTGTCATATGTTAACCTGGTAAATAAAGGAAATCTATTCAGGTATTTGAAATTATGGATACTAGTTTATAAATAAGGATGTTAACTTCTTTCTTTGACTCTAAAACCTGATCATTGAAAGGAGGGAAAGGAAGAGGAAAACTTTTTATTATTACTATTATTATTGTTATTGTTATATATTCAACTTGCTTTCAGGCTATGTCACTTCCCTTTTCTGTAAAATTTTGCTTTCTGAGTTCACTAGTGTAAGAAATAAATAGAAAAAAAGCATCTCGAAGTCTAATCAAGTGTAGATTATTTCACTTCACATACTTCTTCCTTCAAAAAGGAACTTGAATTTCATTGTTGAGCAAGATGAAACATTTTTAGAGCTTATGCATCTTTCACTGACGGCTACCAGAACAGGTTTACTGTTTATAAAATGGCAGTTCCACCATAGCAGAACGACTGCATTCATAACTGGAAAAACACATGTTACTCCCATGCCTACCCATAACACTTCTGCTCTTTTTCCTCTTCTATATAGAAAAACAATATGGAGTAATCAAGCAGTCTACAGTGATAGAAACACTGGTATTTCATTTACAAATTTTTATTAAATTCGAATTTGGTTTTGTGTAAGATAAAATAGATTAAAAAAAGAGTCTGTTAACAACTGAATATTCATAGCTAACCAGATTCAATTATCTTCCATTAGGTTGGATTCTTTTAAAATGTTTCAAAGTGCTTTAAAAACAAATCAAACCCTTCAAGGAACCACCTCATCTTACCAGAAACCTTGCAGATATGTTGATCAGAGATGATGAAGATGATGAGAATCCCGCCTATTTCACGGTTTGCAATTTTGGAAAGATAGATACCCTCTCTGGTTAGTACCTACTTCTCAAACCAGAGTGGTCTAAAGTGTTAAATTTGTAAGTTCTTTCAAAATCATTTGCCAATATAGGATTTGGAAACTAAAATATTAAATGAATCAGACTCAGCGATTAAAGCAGTCAAGGAGGAGAAGAATTTACATCAGAAAAAAATGTCCATTTAGCCTGCATGGAGCTACATAATCCCACTGTTTTCCTATCACATTCACACAGTGTATGGGAGTTAAAATTCTTTTTAGCTGCAATTCTGCGTTGGACGACCCAGCCATGAAAAATATTATATCCAGTGTTGCCGCCTGTTCTGAGCTTCCCCTCCCCCTCCCCAAGACACTTGCCTCTGCCATGTGCTCTGAACCCCTTTGTTCCAAGCGCGGGCAAAGCCAAATGTACCTCAAACTCTTCAGCAGTGTCTGACTGGCCGCTCACCCCGGGTCCGCCCCCAGTCCTCCCCTTTCCCCTTCTCCCAATAAAAGAAAGGACCAAGGCAGGGCCCGTTCTCTCTGGCTTTGCATCCCTTCTGCAAACATCTCTTGTCTGTTTCTTTTGAAAGCTTCTAACTGCGGGAAATTGAGCGAGCAGAGGGCTGTATTTCTCCCTCTTTGCTTCTGCTGGTGGTATGTGCTTTGCAGCTGATACAGGTACCGATTTTAGAGCTCCTGAAATGCTGGATTGCCCGTGCTACCTCTCTGGGCTGCTCGAGGCTTTCGAAGGCATTGAACTACAAGCGCTAGCCGGTAAAAACCTGAAAAGATACCTCCTCAACCCAGGTGCTAGAATTGTTGAAACGGCAGAAAAAAATAGTCTGCCAATTTTTAATTTATTGCTATCATATTTGAAGTATTGAAACTACCAAAACAACAAAAAAACCCCCAAACAGACAAACCTTTCTTACTATTTGAAATAGGGTTTTTTTAAATAAAAACAATATTTTTGCTTTTTTGGGGAGAGGAATATTTGTTTCTCTTGCATCAAGATGCAAATTCACCTTATGACTTTTGATCCAAAATACATCAATAAAATTGGAGTGTTGCTGTCACCATTTCCAATCTTCAACTGATTCATTTCAATTTTACATTAGGTAGGATGACTATATAGACACCTATGAGATAATAAATGCAATCCAAGGGCCTGATTGCACAGCAAGATTGATGATATGTAAAATTTAAGATGCACTATAAACTGAACTTCAATATATTCACATGAACTTAAATTAACTCCAGGAGTCCTTGTTTTATGCAGAAAGTATGTTGCTTTTCATATCTCCTTAATATGATTGCATTTAAAATGCAGACAGGAGCTGTTATTTATGACAACTCTGCAGATTTCAAAATTTGTACTCTGAGCACAACTGAGAAAAATTCTCCTAATCCTGAGAACGTTTTCAGGAGTACAGTAATGTCTCCCTGGGGATTGTTGACCCTGGCTGGATACCACGTGGCCACCAAAGCTGCTCTGTTACTCCTCAGCTGGCTAGGAAAGCAAAAATACAATGAAAAGTTCATGGGCCAAGATAAAGTCAGGGAGAGATCACTCACCAATTACTATCATGGGCAAAACAGACTCACCTTGGGGACAAATTAACTGAATCCATTACCAATCAGACAAGAGAAAGATAAATGACAAATAAAACCTAATATCAGCAACACCTTTCCTCCAAGGGGCTTAACCTCACTGACCACATTCTCTACACTCTCCCTCCCCAGCAGAGCAGAGGGACAGGGAATAGGGGCTGCAGTCAGTTCATCACATGTTCTCTTTTCTACTCCCTCCTCCTCAGAGGGAGAACTCATCTCACTCTTCCCCTCCTACAGGAGAGAGTCCTCCATGAACTGCTCCAACATGAGTCCTTCCCCTGGGGTGCAGTTCTTCATGAACAGCTCCAGCCTCAATCCCTTCCAAAGGGTGCAGTCCTTCAGGAACAGACTGCTCCAGCACGGGTCCCTCTTGTCAAAACATACAATGACAAAGCAAAAAACACTAGCAATGAATTTACTGCACCTTAATCTGTAGGTTGAAAAATCTGATGTTTCTGCAATGAACTTTAGCAAAACCAAACAGCACATGTTTGGGATTTAAGGCTGACTTGTTTCCATACTTGTGAAAAAGCACTACTTTACAGCTGCCATTATAAATTCCTCTTTACAGAAAAAAAAAAATCATGGGGAAAAGTACATATATAAAGTTTGAAAACACAATAATTGAAGAATTTTTTTTATTATTTTAAAACTATGTTTGACACACACAGAAGAAGGAAAAGCAAACATGTAGCAACTGAATAGAGAAGAATTAAATATAGTTTGCAAATCTATATATGTGATTCCTATCTATGCTATGTATTCATATAGTATATTCATATATATATTCATATATAACACAGGCACCAAAGTCCTTTGAAAGTTGAAGATCTGAAAGACTCTAAAAAGCAGAAGGAAAAACCAATCTTATAAAAATAAAGAAAAATAGTTTTAAATCCATCTTTTGAAATACTGCACTAGTTGTTGGCCTGATACCTGTATTTGCAATCACCCTCAGGTCCTTGAAATTGTGACTAGAATTTTAAAAGTTAGCTGTATGGAAATAACTCCAACCTACCTCTTAATACTGCCATGCAACTTAAAACATAGGATAATGATCAACACACACATCTAAAAAATCCTACTTTTCTTGAACATTTAATTGGCTGCCTAGTAGTAGACTCATTAATATAGTTCAGCCATGATTAGGTTTCTGAAACACAGACCTCTAGTAAATCAAAGTACATTTGCCCCATCAACATTCTTTAATAGAATCAGTCATTTTAGGTAGATTAAAGCTGGTGCTGTTATGCCTACCAGAGTAGCAATTACTGGTTTAGATCTGTAATTAGTTAAAATTTGCTATTTAGAGACTACCGTGAACTCTCTTTGCAGGATTTTTTCTGTACTTCTCTAGCCCTAACTAAGATAAAGCAATAATACTTCTTTAGTATTACAGAAGTGATTGACCTCATTATTTTAATTTTTTTCAACTTCTACAATACATCTATACAGTTGGACTGGATGACAATATGCAGTGGATAATAAAACAACTCATGTAGAGTGTTCTAACACACTGCAGTACACTTCAAAGCATTATATTCAAATTACTAAATAATCACTACAGAATTTCTGAATAACTCAGCCATTCAAAAATTCTCAAATGAAGTTTTACACCTCAGAGACTCACATTTTCTAAAGTATCCTAAGACATGATATTCCATGTTTGTATGTCCTGACAAAGACATCTGAATAGTCACGGTGCTAACAGAAACAAAAACTAAATCTTACCTGAGATAACTCATTCGTGTCCACAAGTCCATTGTTGTCTGAATCAAAATAATTGAACATTTGATCTACAAGAAGTTTCTTTAATGCCATTTTCTCACCAACAGATTTATCTTTTGATTGTTCAATGTATCTCTGCTTTTGTAGATCCAGTAACACATTTTTCACTTCAGTGTATTCAGTAGGTTTGCATTTATCCCCTGAAAATAAAATACACAAAACAAGATTATTTTGCATTTGATTTCCTATTAAAAGTTTAAATGTAAACAAAACAAAATCAAAAACTAAAAAAGCAAAGAGTATTAACTTCTTATAACACTACAAACAGGGTTCTTTTAAGAAGTAAGAAATTAATTCTGTAGTGGTTTGATCCATAACATTTCCTTGTCTGGTCTTCAAATTAAGACAAAAATAAATTATTTCAGTTTTAGATACTTTTTTAGACAATGTTCTCTGCTTATAGATACTAAGCGAACTTTTATCAATTTCCAAGCATGTCATTTTTTTATTTATCATTCTGGAAAGGTGCATCTGAAGATTTATTACAGTGTTACCTCTGGTAAAGCTTTTCATATAAATGTAGGAATGTAATGTATGCAAAAACCCCTGCAAATATGCCAGAAAAAGATATACTATATCTTTCATAATAATATTTGACTTCAAAAAGCAGAAATTACTCTTCAGTGCTCATAATCTATCTCTACTTTTCATTTATTGGACATAGCAAGCTTATTTAAACAAGAAAAGGTGGGATTGCCAAAGGAAGAGAAAAGATATCTTTGACAAAATCTGGTTTACTCTTTTCATTATCAAGTCTTCTATAAAATGGAAAATGTTACAGAAATTTCCTGCATACAGTGGTTACAGTCAGTACTTATTTTAAACCAAAGCACAAAATAATGTATGCCTGCTGTTCTCTTATGTCAGTTGCTGCATATTTTAAATTGGATAGAGAAACAGTTTAAAAGGGTTTGTTTGGGTTTTTTATTAAGATAACCTTAGGATTTCAAAAGGGTTTTTTATAAGATGAGATATGGAAATGTGTACCAGCATAATACAATGTATTTCATGCAGACAGATATTTACAGTTAGCCAATACATAACTTCAAGTAGTGAATTCAAGGACAGAGCAATATACAGATTAGCAAAGAAAGTTATTTTGCAACCTTCATTTTAGTCACTATTCTGAAGATACAATGATGTATGAGAAACAACTATTTACCCCATGGAAACTGCATAGGCAGTTTTGTTTTGAAAGTGGATCTTTTAAGAAACATCTAATTTACAGGTATGGGACTGGAATTTATTACTTTGGTATATTTAAGGGGATATGCATCATTATGGCGACACTATGAACACCTTCATAGCCATTTAAAAAGGCAGAAAGAGAAAACGTTCCTAAATGCTTCTCACTATCCTAGAAAGACTCTGATCTAGAAAAGACTGATTTATGATAGAAGTTAAATCATGGAAGAAGATAAAATGTTTTTTTGGAATCAAAACTACTCTAGACTTTTTTGTTTTGGTTTTTCTAAAAGCCACCAACTGTTATGTAGCTATTTAAGTAATAGAAATAGACAAACCCAAGCTGTATTTAACTGACAGCCTAAGCTATGCATAGTATTTGCATATTTGTCCTCATCTGCCAGGGGAATGAAGATTGAGGCCATACAATTTGTAAGAGTTGAGTTCTGCGTGACTGCTTTTCAGGGGTCTAATGCAGAAATACTGAGTAGGGAAACATGTTTATTCCTCAGGCATTCTGAAGCTGCAGTGAGCAAACCTTGCCATCTGAATGGATGTAGGCTCCAGGTGGTGGGGAGGGAAAAGAGCACTTAACTTGAACATACTCTGATTCATTTGGGTGAACTCCAAGAGACTGGGACAGAAAACAAGTATCATCTTTGTCTCCCCTAGACAACTTCTCTGGTTGTGGTGTCCTCGAAAAGACAGTCTGGCTTCACTCTGCTGCAGGTGATGGCTAACACCATTTTACCTACACTCTTGGCAGGGCTGGGGTGGTGAGGAAGACAAGACAAATCCCATTAGATAGGGTACTGCTCAGAGCTAGCTACACATTAGATTTTAGCTCCTGTAAACCATCAGTCTCATTCTGCAGTTTTAAAACTGCGAAGAGCTATTCTTTAGAGACAGACAACACAGCAAAAGAGTTATATCTGTTAAACCATGGATTTGACACAGTAGCATTCACAAGTCGCTTCGTGTCTGACTTCAAAAAAGACATAGAAAATTAACAAAAAAGTCACACTGACAATACTTTTTCCTTGAAACACAGGACAATGTTTCTCACTTTAAGGATTGATCAAGAATTGAAAAGAGATTCTACAAATCTCTACAAAGGCAATAATGATGCTAATGCTCATTTGAATATTGAAGATATTTAATAATAAATTCTGGAAAACTTTTGCAAAAAATTGCACAAATATTTCCATGAGTAATTTTACAAAACATGTAAATTTAGAGGAAAAACAATTAAATTTATGTATCACATGATCATGAAAAGTGTTGCAATAATAAGTGGTGTTTTCTAGTTTTAACTCAAAATAGAGCTTATGGAAACCTTTGTAAAGGAAGTTCGATCGCAGTCCAGGAAAGACATTTTAATGCACTTTAGACATTAACTTTACATCTAAAGTTTAAGGAAAAATGAAGTAATGTATTCTCTCACAACATCTGTTCAGAGAGAGAAGAAAGAATTCAGACAACATATTTACCACAACATTTCTTTTCTTGTACACTTCTCATTGCATAGCACAAACTTCTGTAGCTAGTATAATAGCCATATAAGAGCACTTACATATTGCATGTTTATAAACTATTTATACATTTTTCCACAAGAGAAAAATTTCTGTATCATTTTTTAATATAAAATACAAGCGCTGTCTAATACAAAATAACCTGAGAGGCTGCTACTGCCACGTACATTTGGGTACTTCCTGTAGAAAAACTTCATTCACAAATTAAACAAAGCAATCTGTTAGAACTACTATATTATTTATATTTTGTTCTAACACCAACCTTCTAAATATTACTATGAACTTTAACAATGTATTTTAAGCCAGTGAGTGATGAACCCTCAATTTATGATCTTAGCTAATTACAGTTGTGGTAAACCAGGTTTCCACAGCTATACTACATTAAAACGTTTTCATTTTAAACATAATTGAAAGTAGTCTTTACACCAACATCTGGAATTTAAGGACAAACATGATGGATGGATGTTACTGACAGATAAGGCAATCACAGGGAAACAATTAGACACTCCTAGTGAACACAGGGCACAACTTCATTAACAAATTGCCCTCTTATCTCATTTTCATGACTGCCTTTTACTCCATTATTTGAGGAAATGTGAAGCTGATGTTTAAATTACAAGAATGAGGCTCTGTTTATAGGAGACCTCCCCCAGGCTGGAGTAGCAGCACAGAGGAAAACGCAGTTGCTTTATTTATGTTCTAATTTAGTAAGCATTACTTGTGAAATAGTTGTCTCAATGACACACAAATGGTAAATGGGGATTAAGTATGTCAACCTTTACAGCGAGGAAAAGCAATTTATGTTTAACAAAATTGAGAAAGACAAACTACTGGGAATATACTACAATTATATTACTTCCAGAAAGGCCTACTAAATTCTATATAATTAGCTACATACATGAAAGGATAACATACACATACATAATTTACTACCTTAATTCAGTTTTCTAATACTTTTTCATTTCATTTTTGAACTAGAATCCATACAAAAATAAATAGCTACTTTCTGAAAAATTCCTAGAAAGTAATAATAGAACAAGAAAACAGAAAATCTGCTTTTCTGTTTGTTTCATTCATGGAAAGGACCAGTTCTGCTACACAACAATTTTTGTCAAAAAAATGAACAAAAACAAACCCCAAACCAAAAACCTAAATAAAAAAACTCCACTACAATTCATTTCACAAGTTTCCTGAAATTGTCTGTGCAATCACAGAAGGTGTGCAAAAACCTGAAAGTGACAAAAAACCCACACTGGAATCTTAAGTGCAGTCCTCCAGTCCCATATCTTGCAATTTCTGAAGTAGTGATATTCCTAGGGTTTACTTCGTTCAAACTCAAAAATGGTAGAAAAATGGAAACATTTGCTGTTTCCTTCCATTCAGTGCAACAGTTTTATAGCTGTACCTCTGTTACCTAGGAAACAGCTGAAAGTTAGATTTTGCGTGCTATTGTCCTTCTAGACTGTATTGAATAGATGGTATCTGCCTATAACAGAAAAAGAAGTTCTGTTTGACAATTAGTCCTCCTTAATTTGCAAGAGAAAAAATTATCACAAAATTAACTAATTATTTATTAAAAGATGGCAAAGGAATATACATATTCTTAACACCTGCAGAAAAATATCAAAGAATCAGCTGAAATAATAGTTTAGGGAACACTTTTTATATCCAAAGTCAGGTATCAGATTCTTTAATTTTGCGGGTTTTAGAAAAACACAAAGAAAATAATGCACATATTTTAAAAACACAATAAGAAAACCATTTGATTTCTGTTCTCAGTTCTTTCACCACACTTATGGTTAATACTTTAATCTTTCCTTGCCTGAGCCTCCCCATTTAGCAGGAACAACCCTTATGCCAGAGAGCTAACATTCATGGCATGTCTATCCCTATAAAAGTCATCAGCTGCTGAGATACAGTTTGATTCTGAGCTATTTTTGATTTTGCACTGAGTTTTATCTCTGTATCTACTGATAGATTTTTATCTATTTCTACATAGCACAAATAGTTTCCACATTTTTCCTTTAAAATTAAAATAACTTTGGATCTATCTGACATGGCAACTAGTTTTCAGTGAAGCATATCTCATAGGAACAGATTTAAATAATCCAAAACTGATATATACATAAATCAGATTTTTGGAAATGGAATAGACCTGATAAGCAGCAAGCTTATTTTTAACCTTCTACACTCTGAACATATTCAGAATAATCTAATTAGCCAAAACAATTCACCGCAAAATTACAAATTACATTGCACGGAGCAAACATGAGAAATTAATCCAAGATTATATATATATATATCTATACATACACACATATAGAAACTAATGCAGATATGCACACACATGTATTCATGTGCACGTACACATGCACATATACCCCCCCTGTACACAGGATGAAGTCAGTAGAGATATGATCTGATATCAATTCAATTTCAAACAAAACATAAGAGGCAACTTGAAGGTCTTCCTCCATTCAGCTATTTTTCAATATCTGTCTACAGATATAGCATGAAAGTTGGAATCTTACTTGTAGCCCTAGTAAATAAAGGCATATTTTAGGCTACTAAAATTGCTTAGGCTTATCTGAAAGAAACTTCAAGTTCAGATATTGTTTCACAGTATCTTATTTTTCAATACAAAACCCATATCTTCCAAATCTAGAGGTGAAAATTTTGACCCTTATTCTTTGGTCTCCTCACTGAAGCTCTGGAACCAGAAGAGAAACAATCTCACCTGGACATAGAACTGAATTTTTGACCTATGGTCCAGAGTTTGAGGTGGGTGGAGAGGAAAGATTTACACTCAAAAGCAAATAAACAGGGATTAACATCAAAGCTATCAAAAGGTTTTCCCTGCTGTAGCTATGTTTTAAATAAAAGGTGAGAATTTTCTACCTTTTTTTTAAAAACATGAAATTTCAGAGCTGCAAATTTTGACCCAACAGCTGCTCACCTTTAGACATTCAGAGTGACTCAAAAAAAAAAAAAAAAGGAAAAAAAAGAAAAAAGAGGAAAAGACATTTTGAATCTGCGTTTGGCTTTTTTTGGGGGGGAGGGGAGTAATTTACACAGCACTCAGCAGATGTGCTGCTTTATGTCTTATTGTGTAGCACATGTACTTTCTAATGACATAATTATCTAAATCTAAATTTAGTATTACCATCAAAGTCAAGATACTCAGGTGTTAAGGACTTCAGTTACTCAATTCTGTTGTGTTAATAGGTCTAAGCAGCTACAAAAATTGTTTAGAATATTCAACAGTGCCATTTTTATGTGATATACACATAAAAATACCTCCCACACAAAAAAGCACCCAATTATCCAGAGACAGGCACAAAAATACAAAATTTTAAAGTTATATCTGTCACTGTCCTTGGAAAATACTTCTAAATGATTACCATAGCTGGAATATAAAATAGAAAAGAATCTAGATTTCCAAAGCCTTAGTTGCACCCTGTAAATAAGGAATATTGCTGTCCTTTCCTCAGATATCAACAGTTAAAATGTTCTTAAACATTCTGACTTTTCAAAACTAAAAATCATAAGACAGAAGTAATGATTTCATTTAATTACAAATACTGGCACAATTCTGGTGTCCAGTCTTATCTGGAGACACACATAAACAGCTTTTCTGTGCCTAAGCAATCAGTAAATATTTCAGATAAACTATTCAGATTTTCCATAGAGAAATGCTATTTAGGTTAAGTAACAGTACAAGCTGTAATAAATTTGCATTAAGAAAATGGAAAAACAGGCAATTAGGTAAAATAGGTAATAAAGATAGGTAAAAAATAGGTAATACTATTTCAACTCTTTTTTTCTTTTTTTTTTTAGAACTGGTTAGAAACATTATATGAAGTGACAAATATTAACTTAAAAAGTAACTACAAAATGAAGAAAAGTACGGAAATCAGCATTTGAGGTAGTGGTGTGTGTTGGTCTTCTGGCTGTTAATGTGGAGTAGTAGTTACATCACAGATCTCCTGACAGAAGCAAATAGGTCATATAAACTTCCACCTTCAAGGTGACATCTGAAAGCTATAGCAGGTTGACAATAATGAGCAAAACATCATTTTCCACAGCTGAGAAAACAGTGAATGTGGGGGTTGTGTGGACTGCATTGTTAGCACCACAAACACTGTAAGCACTGCTAGTCTGTGATTGAAAAATGCAGGACTCTTCTACAGGATTGACCCTGTCTTGAAACAACAGAAACCCACACAGCTTTCGTACAGTGATATCACTTCGCAGAATTTCTCATGTCTTGTATGCTTGCTTTGAGGTATTATACCACGG
This sequence comes from Corvus brachyrhynchos, assembly GCF_000691975.1. Lineage (NCBI taxonomy): Eukaryota > Metazoa > Chordata > Aves > Passeriformes > Corvidae > Corvus > Corvus brachyrhynchos. The sequence goes on from NW_008240226.1 coordinate 1,745,714, forward strand.
CAAAGAAAAGATGAAAATGGGTGCATTTAACAAATGAAGGGATATGAGTTTTTTTTCTTGTATCCAGTTGAAGCTTTTGGATCAGTTTTTCTATTTGTTTCATACATCTTAAAAAAATTAACCTCCCATTTCATCAGTAAACATTAATAAGAAAATCTGAGTTTTCTTGTCATTTTTAAAAGAAATTTGAGAGAGAAAAAGAGAAAAGCAGTGTGTCCCAAAGGAAGGCATCATTAAAAATGAAGGTTGAAACAGAAGTTTAATGCAGCATTTTATTTTCCCCTCTAGTGGAGTTAATGCAACCATTGCTGTTAGTCTTCCTCCCACAGGGCTTAAAAAATTTTTGACTTGAACTGTCTAAAGTGATACTATGAAAGTTGTGAAATGCTATAGGCCTACATTTAGAAAAAAAGAAAAAAAGAAAAAGCATTCCAAATCCAGCAAGAAAACACTTATGGGATATAAGCTTTGTCAGGAAATCTATGCAGAATTCCACTTCTGCTTCTTGGGAAGCATGTGTCAGAGGGCTCTCTCTTACTAAAAATAAAGAAAGAAGCAAAAAGTTACTGAAAGAGATGAAATGTTAAGTCACAATCTTCCTTTCCCAAAAATTTCCCAGAGATGTGGAGTATTAAAGGGTTTATGAAGGTGAGGCGTGAAGACTGGGCCTAACTAAAACAGTACTAAAATGTTGGGGGGCAAAAAAGAAAAGACAGTTCTGTTGCTCTGTTTCTGTTTCTTCTCCACCATCACCTATGCCCACTTCTTCCTTTGTTTCACCTTTATCACAGATGGGTTTTGGTGCTAATTGCAGAAGTTGTTACATTCAGTCTTGTGCTATAGGATAAAGAGACTTAGTTTTATGTGTGTGTATATATATGGAACCAAAAGTTAACAATAACTTGGCATCACACACACTTGTATCTGAGTTTCTCCTCATACTCGTACTTGAAGTTAGAGTCGTGTAAATCAATGCAAGAGAAAAGCTAGGCCTACAAACCCTGACTTTCCTTTAGAGATACAGTGTGGACCTCGCAAAGTTCTCAGATTAGGCAGAGTTTGACCAGTCATCCTTAAACAGTATTTTAACCTCGCAAAGTTCTCAGATTAGGCACAGAGTTTGACCAGTCATCCTTAAACAGTATTTTGATCATTTTTTTCTTTCACAGTCACAGAAAAGGCTACCTAGAGAAAACAGATCAATATTTGAATTGAATATTCTTGAACTATAAATACATGCTTTAGAAGAGACATTTCTCATCTATAGTTTGATGTAGAAAGGCATTAGGAAGAATTAGACTCCAGCTTTTCACCAATTGCAATGAAATTAATAGCTTTGTTTGCTTACAGCTGAAGCTTTGTTTCTAAGTGTTTTGTCCAGCACTTAATCTTCAGCAGAAAACTTCCTTGTTCACATAATTTAAGGATTTAAAAAGAAGTTTTATTCTATTTGGTTTCATATTAATTCTGTGTTTCTAGATACAATCCTTCACATACTTCAAAAAGGGTTGTAAAGCATTGGAACAGACTACCCAGGGGAGTGATGGAGTCACCATTCCTGGAAGTGTTCAAAAATTCATGTGGATATGACACCGAACAACATGGTTGAATGGTCAACACAATGCTGGTGCTGGGTTAATAGCTGACCTTGATGATCTTAAAGCTCTTTTCAAATCTCATCAATGATATGATTCAAATCAAAGCAATCTGAAGGTAATAAGAATCATTATTTTCCTACCATTTTAAGATCTTTTTTAGATTTTAAGATGTTTTTCATGTGATCACTTTGCATGATTAGAATAAAATTAAGGGGATTGATTGTTTGGGCTTTTTTTTTAAATTTGTGCTAATTCTAATTTCAAGTTATTATAATATTTTTGCTTTCTCTCTGTGACTGATGGATAGTGTTTTATTAGTAATTATTATTAATTAATGCTGCCTTCCAAACCTAAAGTTGACTGTGTCCTAGCCATAACTCAAAAGAAGTGTTACATGTACCACGATGTCTTTAGAAGAGATGTACTCTTCTAAATGAAGAGGGCCACGTCTGTCATTACAATTAACCTGCCAAAACAAAGTTATATACAGACCAGCTCTTGCATCTGAACTGAACACATCTAAATATTTTATTTCAGCATTAACTTCATTTTTCTTATGGATTCTGATATCTGGCATTGCATACTCCGAACAGAGGCAACTTTCAAAGTAAGCATGTAATGAAATTAGAGTTTAAATAGTTTTAATGATTCTACAATTGTATGTCTTTCCCTTGAATAGTACTTTTTGTTTTGTTTTCACCATTTTTAAGAAGCAAAAGTCTCTTTAGAATAAAATACAGATATACTAAAAAAATCAAGGTATGTTCTTAACTAAAGGATAACAGCTGACTTGAAAGAGCATTTGTGGATAAAACACCATATAACAAATATTATCACAATTTTTAGATGTTAAAAACACTTTGCAGATCTGTATTGTTTCACGTCAATAAAGAGGGGAAAGCTTTTATGAATTCTTTATTACTCTCACAATCAAATAAAATATATCTCATTTATGTTTGTGTTGCCCAGCTAACGATTTTTCTTGAGAAGATATCAGGGATCACTGAGCCTGATGGTGAGATTGTGGAAGCTTATCTTTGTACTATGTAACACATATATCACTTCCTGAACAGGTATAGTTACTCTATTTTATATAAAGTCTCTGAAATAGGTGGTCTGGTTTACGTATATAAACATGACAGTGATCACAAGATAACATCTAACACTTAAAAATATGGACTTTCAACCTGTCAACTAGTATGTGCCACAGAGCAATTTTGGGTACATCTATCCCCTCACAATAGACTATGTAAACTGACAGTTTTCATTCTATATGTCTCCTCTTCACAGATAAATGAAGGGAGGTAGTGTAAGATTTCAAAATATGTAATCTGCAAAATGGGTACAATTCTTGTCTATTTGTAGAAGAGTTACACCCACATCTGCTATTTGTATTGTCCTCCTTTCAAACTTTGACTTTAAAGTAAATAAGCTTCCAGTCTCTAAAAACAAATACTGAATGAAAAAAGGACATTATAGCTTATCTTTTGGGGTATTTCTCTTTAGGGGGATTCTCATCTGCCACCATACTAAAAAGCTCTGCCCCACCATATATTTTGTAAAGTTTCTGCACAGCCTTGAAGCCATGCATGTTCAGCTGGTTTATGGAGAAGGAGTCATGTTCTCCTGTCCAGAAGTTTTACCTCACCAGAGAGCAAATTCCAAGAGTACAGCAAGAGCAGAGAATCTTTCAGTGACTGATTTAAACTAACATCTGCATACTAAAAAAACCCTTAACTGTGAAACAAAATTATGTATGTTTCTTAAGAAAAAGTGTTAATTTTTACCACTAGCACTTAATATATCTGTAGATCTCTTAAATAATAAACTAGGGAAAAGGGCCAAGTTTTCCTTGAAACTATTGAAGAAATCATTATACTCAAATTCTTCCTTAATATAATGAAAAAACCAATTTTCAAAATACCTTACCTTATCATATATTTTTTTAGAATAAAATCAGTTCCAGTTTCAAATGTAATATTTGAGTTACCCCTGCTGAAGGAAAGTAGCAGCAGTGCTGGTTAACAGAATTACAACATGAAAGTAATGCAAGACGAGGCGAGGACAACAATATCTATTGTGAAAAAACATTTGTTTCAATATTCAAATTGCTAAACAACAGATGCAAAAGTCAAACAAATTAACAAATAGGAGTAGATACATTAAACATTAAACGAGAATAAAAAGGAACCCCCTGACATGTGATACTGCTATTACAGTTCCAGCGAAAATATGTTGGGAAATTATGTCAGAAACAGGGCATGTATATAAATATGTATACTTATGTGTACTAACACTAATAAAGCAACAGCCAAGCTCACATGCAAATAAGATAGAAGACAAGTTTTTGTTCAAAGCATTTAATCTTTGGAAAGGGGTCAACTACCCTGTTAAGAACGGGAAAATCGTATCTGCATAATACTGCTCAAGATAACCTTGCAGAACAAGTTTATCTGCTGTAATATTCTCGGTGTTTCAGAAAAACAGGAACACAGTGGGAACACTACAATAAAGTACTGGCTGTTGTATAGAAATAATTGGAGCTATAAACAAGTATCCTCAGTTCTTTTTTTTGTACTAAATAGAAATTAAATTCACAAACCCATTTAAGAAACTCTAGAAACAAACTTATATATAAATTTCATCTTAGTTGGTTGCTTGAAATAGCAGGCACAGATTTGATTTAGATAAAAGTCCCTCCATTTTAGTTTCTTATATCGAACAACACCACAGTAAAGAAATTATTGTTTTGAAAAAAGATATTCCCTTTTCATACATGAGAGAAAATGCACAAATACAATTGTATTACTGCTACCAGATTACTTAGTGGATTTGGTCAAACTCTACTGTATTTTTGTAAACTCATTCTAGTCGAAAAGTAATGTACAAGAAATTAATAGAAAACTTATGTACTGTGTAAAAACGTATTTTATATGCACTGAAAAATGGTGACAAAATCTCTAGTGATCAGTGTGACTGAAATCTGAATACTAGTACCAGGCTTTTCTCATTGTAAGTAATTAGGCACACAAAGCAAATGTTCAAAAATCCCTGCCTAGAAATAAAAAGCATGTATTAATTACTATTATTCTTGAAGTCTTCTAATTCTTGTATCCATAGGCATACAAAACTGATTTAAACACTGAGATCTTTAGACAAAGCAGTACACTGGAAAGAAGATTGTACTGTGACATGTACCCCACTGTGTGAATGGATGACACTTTAAAGGATTTGTAAATTTACTCAGGTTTAACCTAAATTTACCTCTAGACCTTGACTGAAAAGGGAGGAACGGGAAAAAAAAAAGGTGAAAAGAGCTTCATATTACCCTGAGATTATTTTCAAGTTAGGTAGTTTTCAGAGCTTCCTACCAGTGACAAGTAACCTGAATTTAGTCTGTTATCTAACTTGGAGATTGAATTCTATCATTTACAACCAAGGGGGACCACAACATTCACATAACAGAGACAAGGAAGGTTATTGCTGCTGTTATTATTATATTATTATTATTATAAATATTAATATTATTATTACTACTACTAGTGCTACTACTACTATTATTATTACTCCTGTTCTGAGAAAAGAATGGGGTTAAATAGTAAGAGTAATTTTTTTTACAAGACATTCCAGGAGCCCCGAAAAAGCAATATATTGCAGGCTTTACAGAAAGACTTACTCTGCAAATAACCTTGAGAATGAAACTCAATCTTTATTTCTCTTCTTTTTCTACATGCCCTATCTAGTAAAGGGGAAGTGGTGAGAATGGACATAAAATTGTCTTTTAGAAATTAAAAAATAACCCTTATATTGGATAAATCTGAAGATGTTAGAAGACATTGGTACTATAGCTGTCTTGCTTTTTTTAGAGTTGTAAATATAGATTTCTTTGAATCTGGGTTAAGAGGGGCTGTTCCTGGATTCTGTTTTGTTTTAAAGGAAAACATGAATACAAAAAAGTCTCACTTCAGACTTCTCAGAAATTATTAATCCATTAGATGTATTGGCAGGAAATAAAATGAACAGCATTTAGATACAGATTATCACTTTTATAAATGGATAAACTTATTTTGCCTTCCAACTTTGCCCATTCAGTTGTCAGGAGAGATAGTCGAGATCCTCTCACAAATATTGAAAATACATTTTTGAAGTCTCAAACAGACAGTAAATGTTAAGAAAATTTAATTACCAGAATTCTCCTAGATGCAAAGTGAACCTGTGCATTTAGCTTTTGTGAATGCTAAGAGTTAAGAAATATTTTTGGCCTTGCAATAAATGAGACAATATACCAGCCTGTGAATTGCAACATGGACACTTGTGCATATACTACACATAACATAATACTGGACTGGAATACATAGGAAAAGGCTGGGAAGCAAGGGTACATGACATGCAGTTCTTTAAGAGGGCCCTTTTTGTTAAATTAATCATTCTTTAAAACCCTAAAGAACAGTCACTATGTCAATTCAAAACTTAAGTGACTTCAAGAAATGCCCTGACCAATTAAAATTACTTTGAGTCCTACCTGGGAATAAAAAACTTTGCTAAAAGCTGTTAAACATAGCTAATTCAGCAAGGACACACTGCTGTGTGAGAGCAAACAGAAACTGCAAGAAACCATGATAACTATCTCCAAGAAAGGGGTTATCTAGTTACATCTGTAGGTCAGCTGAAGTGTGTTGTAAAACTCCAAAGCAGCTTCATCCTTTCTGACTTGTAAGCGGTTTAAAAAAATCTTTTATTCTCCAAAAATCCACCAAGACAAACGATCAGGAATTTGGGGACTTCATCTGAGATCAAATACCTGATGTATAGCCAGCTTCACAGCATCACAAGTCCTTCTGAAAAAAGTATCAGTAATTTGAGAAGACACAATAATGAAGGTGGAAGTTCATTACTTAATATGAACCTCTCACACCAAATACACCGCTTACATTTATTCCGAGGAGATGGGAATGTGAAGAGGCTTCTTCTGGAAGGACCTTTCCAGAGGAAAGTTTAAGAATAATCTAAATCACTTTTTTTCACTCCCCTTGAAGAATGCTTTTTATTTGGATAGAGTATGTATCAAGAGACAAGAGGAGCGTACCCAAACTCCAAACTACTCTAAGAAACAGAAATGAACTCATTAAGAAGACAACATTTTACCTTAATGGCTTTAATTCTCTTGTTCAGTAAATCAGTTTGTGCCAGCAAAGTGAATTACACCCTATTCTCAGAGTCTTCACTCCTGAAAATCAAGCTGATCTGACCTTAAAGAAGGTGGGGACAGCCTTCCTATGCCTGAATGAGTGCCCAGGCTTCAGAGGTATCCCTGAGGCATCTTGGCACACTCAGTCTCAGATCCCTGAACAGGTGCCAGAGGGCAACAAGAATTTGAAGAAGTGGAACTGGAAAAGATTTAAATGTGAAACACTAAACACTGACACTAAAACACTGCGAAAAGTGAGATCACCTCACTATGTCATGTTCTTAGCAGGCAGTGGGGGACAATCATGGCATGGCACTGACACTTCTGCTTCTAGAGGCTTCTTACCCATTTCTTGGCTCAGATAAACCCCCTTGGTTTTCACAGGGGGAGCTTCTAAATACAAGGCATGAGCTCAGGTGCACTTCAGGTACTGAGAGCAGATATTCTGGCTATAAACTGAGAAATCAATCTATATCTTAACTGGGTATAATCTTCTACCATTACACTGTTCTAAGGGACTAAGAAAAAGGCAGATAAAAATAGCCTTAGCAGAATAAATATGAAAGTCCACATGTGCCAGGTTTGTTATTAACAGTAGACCAAGCAATTCCTGACCTGTGAAGGTCACAAGCAGGTTAGCAAGTTTATTATTGCATTTTTTCCTCAGGAGAAAGAGAGACCAAAAACATAAAAAGAAAATCATCATGATAAGGACAAATATTTTAAAAAGTAAGTAGGTCTGATTAAAAAAAAAAACAACAACCACTAAACTTTTTTTTAATTAATATTTTAAATCAGGACAGAAAGACAAAATTAAAGATGTGGGTGGACACACCAACTTTACCCATGTATGAGCACAGACCATCCTCAACAGATCCTGCTAAAGCCAAAGCACATACCAGTAGCAAACATTTCTGATATATACCATTTCAACATATACACTAAAAATAAGTATATTCTGCAATTCATGCTGAACAAAACACTATCACTGCTATGCTGTCACTTTGCTACAAATCTCCTTGCAAAGGGTCAAATGTAGGAATCTAGATTGAAATCTGAACATAAATTAACTTTATGTCGCATATCTCAGCAAAAGAGTTGAGGAACACTCAGAAACTCTTCTCAGCAGAAAATTTTCCCAGTTTAGTATGCACAAGTGGGTATATATTTAGTTATTTGGGTGTTCTTTTATCTCATCATCAAGACATGCTGCCATGGTATGACCTTCCAGAGCACAGTCTATAGTAAATATGTTCCTTCAAAGCTATTTCTCATCATACAATACTGATGGGGACTTTTTTTTGGCAAAGGTAGTCCTCTAAGTAGAATTTCACCAGACACATGTCATACAACCATTTCTTGGTGTGCATTAGATATTGTCAGATATGAAAAAAATATTTTGTCAGAACAGAAACATTTGGTCAGCAACAAGAATGGGCTGTTTAAACAGCAGCTCTCAAAACAGATGTGGTTGCTATTATTGTCCTTTTGCCATCTGACACTAAAATCAGGTCCAATTTATTTAGATTATTATTTGTTCAATGCTAAAAATGTCATGCTCAGCAAATATAAATGCTATCTGTTCAGAAGAACTTCTATTAATCCCCCACCTCTTCCCCTTCCCCTTTCTATTTCTCTACCACTAAATTTTCCTTGATGGTTTCTGACTTGTTAAATGAGTTGGTTTACTCACTACAGTAGAATTAACTATGTTAAAAGCAAAAGAGACCTTGCACTCTTGTATTGGGACTGAATTTCTGACTATCAGAATACTTAATTCCTCAATTACTCAATGAATTAATATGCAAGGTTTATCTAAGAAGCACACACTGAACATTCCCACACGTTACTGCAGTTGCTCTAGATTATCTTCCCCCACCCCACCTCTGAAGCAAAGAGTGATAAAATTCTCAGTGTGCTTTCCCTGTGGATATAATGTTTCTATCAAACAGATGGGTGGATTTCTTCAATCTTTCCAACAAGAATTAATGGAAATTAAAAAAGGATTTATTGACTAGTGGCAGATGGCTGAAGGATTTTGCTTAGGTACAACTCATGTAAATCACAAAAAAACCAAATTCAACCTCTTGCTGTGGACAAGAGGTTACTTCTGCATTAAATTAGGAGCATTGTGCTCACTGTTGAAAGGAAGTAAACACTTCCCTTTTTACAGCTGAACATTGCTTAATCCAAAAGTCATGTGCTTGGGAACTCTATGCCAAGGAAATACAAAATTTGCTTTCTATTTCACAGGGTCACAGAATGGGTAAGGTTGGAAGGGACCACAGTAGGTCACATCTGGTCCAACCTCCCTGCTCAAGCAGTGTCATCCCAGAGCACATGGCACAGGAGTGCATCCACTTGGTTCTTGAATATCTCCAGTGAGGGAGATTCCACAACCTCTCTGGGCAACCTGTTCCAGTGCTCGGTCACCTGCAGAGTAAAAACGTTCTTCTTCATATTCAGGTGGATCTTCCTGGGCATCAGTTTCTGCCCATTGCCTCTTGTCCTATTGCTCAGCACCACCGAGCAGAGCCTGGCTCCACCCTCTGCCACCCTCCCTTCAGATACCGACAGACACTGATGAGGTCCCCTCTCAGTTGTCTCTTTTCATGGCTGAATAGGCCCAGCTCCCTCAGCCTTTCCTCATAAGAGAGATGCTCCTGTCCCTTCATCATCTTTGTCGCCCTTCGCTGGACCCAATCCATGTCTCTCTTGTCCTGAGGAGCCCAGACCTGGACACAGCATTCCAGATGTGCCTCACCAGAGCTGAGCAGAGGGGCAGGATCACCTCCCTTGACCTTCTGGAATGCTCTTCCTAATGTGCCCCAGGACACCATTGGCCTCTTGGCCAAAAGAGCCCTGCTGGCTCATGGACAGCTTGGTGTCCACCAGGATCCCCAGGTCCTTCTCCACAGAGCTGCTTTTCCATGCCTGTGTAAAATCTAACAGCTCTGGGTCTAAAAACACTAGGATTGAAATTTTAGAACACAGTTTGATTTTTATGTATTCATAGTAATTTATTACTATGCAGAAAATTGATCTCTTACTTGATAAAAATTGTATTTGCAAAGAAAATATTATCTTTGCAAACATAAAGAATATTTATAAACCCAAAATCAATTTAAGTAGATTCTATAAAATATTTTAATAATTACTACATTTTTTTCTCATTCACTAAGGTCTTGATAACCTAATATAATATTAAGTTACAAGCTCTGAAGCCTCAGAAATTATACATAAAAACCACAATAATTTATTTATAGTCCCCATTAAATGTTTATGTTTCTTGAGCTAAAAAAAAGAAACTCTTCTATTTTATGTTGTTGTAATTACGGAAACTAATCAGAGAGCTAATCTTTGTTTCTGGTGAAAAAATAAAACAATTAAAAATATCTTCTGTCAAGACATAATAGTATTTAACCTATATCTGCATTTTAATATAATTTCTATTTTAATATTTTTCTTATGATCAATTTAATTTTTAAAAGCACACTGGAAACAGGATAAGATGATGGTTTGGGGCACTAGTTTACTGCTTGCTTTTTTTTCCTCCAGAACAATAACCTAGATATTTGTGTGATCTATTTGAAATCTCTTCTCTTACTAATAAACCCTCTATGCAAACAGTTAAAATTATAATTACTAGGATATTTCAGCTCTATCTAGATGTAATATTAGTTGCAATTCCAAAATGTTAATGGATTTTCATGTTATAGGCTTTATGTGCAGCTAGCCTTTGTCAGCCTTGAGAGAAATTGCAAAACCAACCTTAAGTGACCTCTAAGAATCGTTACCTCATCATACAACATAATTTCTGGTAAATTTCCAAAACTAGCAACACTGTTCCCAAGTTTTATCTGTTCCTAGAAGTATTAATGTAGATATTATTAACATACATATATTACCAAACCTACCCAAGCCTACTCAGAAATTTTAAAAAGAGTTCCCGCATTGCATGATTTGCTGGTAGATCAGTGTGTTCTGAAGAACAGTATGCAGTTTAGAAAGTAGTCAACCCTGACTACAAGCCCAGTGTGTACTCAGAAAGAGTTCTCTTTAGTAATGCAGCACAGGTACTTGAAGAGCTTGAATGGCTATATGTACAGGTAAACTGAAGGACATGACCCACCAGGCATTTATTAAAACCAGCTTTCCTACAGTTCAGTCATTGTTAATATTGCTGCTCTCTTGAAAACAGGAGCAATTTTGCTTTACATATTTACTCTACAAATCCAACTGGAATGCAATAACCTCATGAAAAGGCAATTAAATTGAGAAAAAAATACAACCCTACTTTTCACTTATCACATTAAAATATTGTAACACAAACATACACACACACACACAGAGAATTTATAGCTTTGGCAGAAAACACAAACTTCTACAAACTTAGCCAACCAAACAAAGCACCAGTCTACGGAACTACTTTCAATTCTTAATGGCTCCATGGGTAAAAGACAATTAGTGAAGTCAGTAATTTGTCACATATGCTTGCTGCTGGTAGATTACAAAGCTGTCTTCCATGTCCTGTTCTTAGCCCACAGTGAGAGCTATATTCTTAGAAAATTTATGCAGAATTGGTTTGTGAAAAATGCAGCTAGAAAATTAAGAATTAAATCTCACTAACATGATGCAAAGATACGTGTTCCCAAGTCTAATTGAATTTCCACACATTTAAAGTACAAATAATTTAACTCAAAAATTTAGGCTTTCCTGCTATCTTTTAGGTATAGCTAAGAACAAGTCTGTACCTTTTATTTTGTATTTACTATAGGCTTGAATGATTTAAAAATTAAGAAAGGGGGAAGCGAAGCAGTTGAAATATTTAATGCTTAATTGGACTTAATGAACTTTAAATGAGTTTTTAAAGAAGTGTATGTGGGATGGTAGCCTGAATTCTGCTCCATACTAAAAATACATTTTCATAGAATATTCATACTGAATGCAACCAACTTATCCTTTGAAAGGTGTGTTGGCATGCTAATGATTTTTCACTGTAACAATCTAAATAGATCACTTTTCTCACTTGAATATTTGCATTTTAAAAAGTCAAGTCCTTCTGAAATTTACGGTTATAAAATGTGACAACTACTTGTACTAAATTGTGATTAGTCCAAATAAGACAAAACATAACATGTAGCTTCCATCCATAAGGTAGAGTTTTTCTGAAAGTGCCAAATGTAAGATGCAGTATCACTTTAATTTTTTCAAGGTATACCAAAAGATATAAGTACAATCCAACTTGATTTAATTTATACAGAAACCTTGATTAAATCCAAAAATCACACTTCTTTCAATAGAGCAAGCCTGCATATTAACTATTTGGAACAGATTAGTTTATGAGCAAGTCATTGACCATGAAGTTTGAAAAGAGAAGCATAGGATAATGATACAAAGGAACAAAAATATACAATATTAAAATACTTATATTTTTAATATCAACCAGTGACATGAGTTTTTTGAAACCATTCTTTCAACCGATTTGATGCTAGCAAAACCAAGCATCAATTAGCTAAAGTTCTTTAGAACTCCCAATTAAACTTAATTGAAATAATAAATTGAAAAAAAATTTCAAGACCAAGAACTGTTTTCATTGAATCTCTGCTAAGAACTACAGGGTGTAGCTTTATCAAGAAAAAAATATGACAGTATTTATGCGAAAAAGTAGTTTATCTTGCATGGAGTCCTCAGTAAAAACACTCAAGAAATATTTCTACATGCACAGCAAAATCCTTTGAACTTTCCTAAGCATTTCCAAACCTCCTGAAAACATATTTTCATTTTTTTTTTCCATTCTCTCCTCATCTGTCTTATATTTTGTATTCTTCCTTTTATTCTAAGTAACATATTCCTCCTCCTCTCAATCTTTATATTAGAATTAAATGGTGTCCACAGTATGTCTTAAAGAACACTCTGCATTGCATATGCAATTTCCTCATAAATCAATTCTTTGGCTTGAAATTCAGGATGAGAGAAGATGGATTAGCTCAGAAATTCACATGGATGGAAAAGTTAATGTAGATTCTGGTATTTCAGCTGCTTGAAGGAGACACATGCACATGCTGTTGTAGGAAGGGACAACACTGCCTTGGTCTGTTTTGTCTGCCTCTCCCACACTGGTAATTAAAGTCTTTTGTCCTTGTACTGACACCAACTTTGCTAAAAGATTCCTGACTGCTTGCCATGCTTTTTTAAGATTGCCACTTCTCTTTCAAATAACTAAGTGTAGGTTTTGGTGGGTGTTTGGAAGGTCAGCCTTCCATGGTGCTCCACATAAAATAGATAAGCAGCTTTGTACTCCAGAAATGCTGCAAATACTATATACGTAGACCGCTTAAAGTTTTCACCCAGGTTAATTAAGAAATGTAATGTAAGTTAGAGGTAATTTCTTAATGTAAGTTAAGAAAAGTATACTCAAGAAAAACTGTCATCCTCATGAAGATAAAGAATATTAAGTACACCAATTATCTGAACATCATCCTCAAATTCCTTGACTGGATTATGTAATTATTAAAATGAGAGTTGCAGTTGTTTTCCTGGTATCTCAGACAATAATAAGGTTAAGTGCTCTAATGTTTTTTTTTCTGTCTTATTTGTTACTGGATACCTATAGAACTTTTGCACTGTACAGAAGACCACTCAAAAGCAGAAACACCAAACAAGATAACATGGAATCAAAACCTCCTAAAACTCTTCCTTCCCAAGTTCATTTCTAAGGGAGATGAGCTCTCTCCTTTTAAAGCTTTTCCAAGCACTGGCATTATTTGATTTCAAGTATCACAGTAATCTTTGCAGCTCAGGAAACTGGGCTCTGAATAATCTACCATTTTAAATTCTTTTGGATTTAATTTTGTACTCCAAAAGATGGGAGGTACCAATGTTGATTCACATAAAATTCTCATCACTAAAAAAACTGATGGGTTTAATCTATCTAGATTACTAGCTACACAAAAATAAGAACAGTGAAAGATCTCTGTTAATTCATTCAGACCAATGTGCCCAGCCTACAATTTTGTCTTGAGACAAACTGGCTCTCTGTCAATCCCTGGTGCCTCCTTCTTCCTCTTGTCCAATCTACTCTGCCATGGGTCTTTCAGAGGCTACATGGAAGTAGTTTCACACCTGCTTCACAGCAAAATTCCTCAAGCATAATTCTGGAGTGAAAATGCTGGAACTAGGCAGAACAAGTGGAGAAGACTTAGTTACTGGAACTCTATGTATGGAGCAATATATGTCAGACAGACACAAAATGTAGCTTGATTTTTGACTATCACATGCTCTGAAGAAGTTCATGCTTTAATAATTTTCTATTGATTTTATAAAGATAAATGGAACAATTAGAGAAAAGGGGAGAGACTTTGATTCAACAACAAAATCTTGACCAAATAATCACAATTTCTACCCCTTTCTCCCCAAAAAAATCCTTTTAAAATTGCAAAACCCACTGTAATGGAAAACTTATAATAAGATATTACTCTTGGGATTATGGGAAGAAAGACTGACAGTTAGGATAAAAATATATTTTTGGAAAAATATGAGGTAGTAATTCACCAAGCATTTAGAATTTGCCAAACAAGGTATCCTCAGAGACAACTAAGTCATAATAGAGCATTCAAAAGGCTTCCAGAAGAATGTTGTAAGGCAACTGAGCAGAATTCAGTGTCAGAAAACACAGTGAGCTGCTCAGGAAAATGTCACAAGCCCGGATGACACAAAAACAGGAAAAAAACTTTTATTTACTAAGAGGAAAGGACAACACTCAAGTAAAATACAAGCAAGCCACCAACCACTCATTAAGTTGCTATTCTACAGCCTGTAAACTAAACTTAAGAGGGAAAATCAGTACAGTTCTGAAAGCACCAACAGTACTGGGAAGTACACTGCAGAGGAGCAGTTGTGCAAGAGCCTCAAACAACACAAAGATAAGATGACTGCTACCAGAGAAAAACAAAAGGTGCATATGAACGTCATTGTGACATAGCAGTAAGAAATTCTTAACTCACAGTCTTTTTCTTTTTGCTAACTTGATTTTATGACTGATCACATAGCTTTATTTCCAAAAAATGTCAGGACAATCCTGGCTCCCAGAGGCTATTTCCAGCTGTATATCCAGTTGGCTCCAGTATACCAATTTAATACTTCATAACCTGCTGAAATGGATAAGAAATCAATCTCACCTGTACTTAACATTGTAAAACTACAAAATGGTAGCAGTGAAACACAGATTGTCACCTGCTGACATTTTATTAAAAAAAACAAACCCAAAAAACCAAACAAAACCAACCAACCGCACAACAACCAAAAAAAGCCAAAAAAACCAACCCCTGAATAGGTATGTTTGCACTGCTAGAGACTAATGTTAATGTCACTGTGGATCTGTAGAGAGATTAAAAACAACAGATACGGAAACAGGGGGAAAAAACAACCTAGGTGTGATTTTGAGTTCAGGAACTGCCATTTCTCTCTGAAAATTGTATCAATTGTTTGAGAGAGATGCATGTTGCAAACATATAGGAAGCAGCTTTCCAGAGAGGTTAAAACATTTTTCTCTGAAACCAAATAAAATATTTTTTGGTATGTTTTATTTCATTAGGTCCAGATGCACTGTGCCATTGTGAACGCTCAGCAAAATTTATGAATGAATTGTACCCTGCCAATAGCAGTGCTGGTAACTCAGCAAGATCTTTGCATATCACTTTGGCATATGAAAAGACCAACTCAGTTTATCCAATATTCTCAATATTCAATTCATTTTTTATGAATTACTTCATATTCTGTATTGTGCTACTTTAAATGCCTATGATGAGTGTCTTCAAAGGCTTTAGCATGAAACAGAACAACTGAAACTCTCTGCAGGATCAGCAATAGGAAAAAGGACACAAAATTCCTAACTTTCTTCTACTTATAATATGGAAAATTTTAAGCTTTTAAAATGAACTAACAGTTGGAAAAATATCTCTTAGGAAGAAAAAAAAACCCATATGCTTAGCACATGCAAATTACTCAGGTATCTGCATGGCTTGTTAATTATACTCTGAGGCCTCTCAGCACTGGCAGTATTTGTGTCCTCTTTTGCAATCTTCTCTTATGCCAGAAGTGATCTGTATAGCTTTGGGGTACAGGCTGTGCTCAGGAGTCCTAAAGTGCCTGGTAGTTTCATTGCTCCCGAGGAGGGCAGAGCCATGGACTGAGATAGTCTCCTTCAATTTAGACTAATCCAATGAATGGCTTTGCTGGTTAAAACCTAGACCTTGAATTTCAATTTGTATTCAAGCTGTGAGCTGGTATTTCAAGCACAGTCCAACAGAGGAGGGGCAATAGTGCTGACTATTGTCATTAACCAGGCTACTCAATTCTAAACATGCTGAACCATTTCTCAGAATTGAGAACTTTATTTCCATGTACAATTATCAGTAACGGAGTTGTAACCATTGCTCAACTTTTCGGCCTTATGTTACAAGGTATCTCATCTTTCAGGTAGTCTTTTTTTTTTTCTTTCTTTTTTAACTTTAAGATGACATGACTACATTGTTCAGTAGTGTCACTGAGGATTCCAGAAATGCCCTGAACTGCTAGAAACTCAAGGATGGGAAATGTTTGATGAATAGAGACCTTAGACATATAGGCAGTTCTACTAAATGCTTTTTGGTTTTTTTTTAAATCTCTCCCAGAGCTTTGACTTTTGTTTCATTGTTCAGCTTTAATTCCCCGCTTGCCCTCCAAAACCCACGTCCTTTTAACCACTGAGACTGCAGTTTTAAGGGACTTATGGATTCAACTGTATTCAGTAAATAGATAACATTCAGGTTACATGAGGAAAAAAGCGGCATTACCGAGACATTTTGAACATTCAAGTTGAATATTTGTTAGGCAACTTAGTGCGAATATTTGTTAGGATGTAGCAAACAGCAACTCATAAAACTACAAATAATAGAAGAAGCAAGACTTAAAAAGCCAGAGCAGTGCTTTTGGTCTGTTATTCCAAATTAGGTTCATCTGTTCACACAGCAAGGCAACACAATCCCAAAGAATAAAATACTAGAAATTCAAATGAGAAATATCTTACGAAGAACGCAGTGTAAACTTACTTAACTTCCTCTATTTTTCCTGTTTTGAGAAGTTACAAAGTTGAAAACAGATTAAAAAAATAGACAATACAGTTACACGTTCCCAGCAAAAGATGTCTCTAACACATCAAAGCAGCAAACTACTGTAGTAGCAGGGGGACCTAACAGCAGGACTGTTACAACAAGAAACACCTTATTATATAATCAACATCTGTGCTTCCTAAATGGCAAAGTAAATGAACATAATGGTTAGTGCCCTGTATTCACATTTTGCCACCTGCATATGCATGGCAATATATTGAGCAATCAAATCAAATAGCACCAAAAAAAAATAAAAAAATAAAAAGAATCCCTGATCTGTCTCTCCACTTCCCTTTAACATCCATCTGAAATGTGTTTATATGCAGCAAAACAACATACCAAAGTTCTACAGATAACCCAAACAATCAACACTATTAGCTGTAGAAAGATCAGGACATAATCAGCAATGTGACTTCATAATTTGGCAAGATGAAATAAAAATATTGGAGTAGGTCCTACTTGCTTGTCTATATTCAGTAATTTTATAAATATAATTACATCATAATTCTAGAAATCTCAGTTAAGCAGTTATTAAAAGCTTACACATCTGGAACTTCTTAAGAATAGAGGTAGTAAAAAATCCTTCATCTATTATCATGCAAGCCTCAAAACCCTCAAATAACATTCTAGGGCCACACCTGTTGACCTGTGTTCTATACCTATCAGTACTTTAAAGCCTGCTAGTATTATCTGAGAAAAAACAATTAAGAAAATGAGAGGATTAAAAATTATTTCTAGTTATCATAAATAGCTAATGCTTCTATATGAAGAACTTCACACCCTTTTGCTGAGGGCAGAGAAACATCTTCCTAGGGGAATGGCAGTCTGTAAGATTTAAGACTAGGATTTCAGTTAAGGACAAATCCAGCAAATGCACAATCCTTTTTCCAAGAGATCTGCTTCTTTCTAAGATAGGAATCCTATGAGCAGTTGAGGTTGCATAAATCTTACTCTTAAAAGAACATTTTCATTTCATTCCATGACAGATCAGCACTTTGTAAATAGTTGTCTGCATTTTATGTGAACCAGTATGATTCAAACTCATGTTGCATCAGCAATCCTAGAGAATGGAGGAGTTGCAATGACTCAGTGATACTGCTGAATTCCTAGAGTGAAACACTAACCCACACTGCTCCTTAATGGGACAAACAAGCCAAACAAGCCTGTTATTAAAATTACTTGAAGTCATTAAAGTGCAAAAGAAAAGCACTGTTTTGCATATATGAACATTCCCTAGTGCTTAATATCTAATTAGTAAAATTTAACCTAAAAAAAATATTTAGAATGTAATTATGGCTTTTTTAAACTCATGGATGAATTAGTTTTATTTGGGTTTTTCAAATTAGTTTTAGTCTTTACCCAGTTTTAAAATTTTCAGAGCATTATGGATAATACCTAAATTATAAAATTACAGCAGTCATACAGACAGAGCAGCCATTTTACTTTCCTGACCTTAAGAAATGTAATATGAGAGCACTTTATTACATCAGGCAGAAGGATCCAAGAGTGTTCTTCCCAGAGAAATTCAAATGTGGCTGCTCCTTTTAATTGCTGTCAGGAGTTCCAAAAGTCTAAGACAATGAGAGTCCAAAGGAGATTAAGTATGTGCTCTATATTAGTTCCATAAATGCTGACACCACACCCAAGGAAGTGAAATGGCTATATAGCAACTGTCTGTTTCCCTCTACAAACAATTTTGAACAAAGTTTTGCTGGAATAAAATTACTATCAAAAACAAAGTAGCTATGCAGCATAGAAATTTTAGGGTCCTCCATATTTTGCAAACCCAAATATTTGCAGCACTGAGAAAAGAATCATTTTATGCACATTAGAAAACACTTAACAGTCCTGACTGTGGGCAGGACTTGCTGGCCATGTAAGAATCCATAGACATACGTGCATTACTACCTTCTCATTGCTTAGAGTAGATTAGTTTTCAATCAAATTGAGATAGGCAAAATAGTGGAAACGGTAGAGCTAGAGGCAATTAGCCCAGCTGGAAGTGCATAGTGAGGAGCCTTTGATGTGAAGCAACATGCAAGGTGAATATTTATTTCCAAACAGAGTACAGTGCAAACTAGAAAACATCAGAAATAATTGGCTGATTTTTTATAACTGAGTTCGAACTCAGTTATATTTTATTGCATATAAAATATGCATATAACATTAGTGTTTATTTTTGTCCACCTAGTTATACATGTATGCTTTTCCATGTTATTAAAAATATGTTCATTTATAAATTAATTTTAAATTTCTCTGCTCAGAATAACTTCCTTTTAAATATTAGAAGGAGACTGAGATGAGAATGAAGGGAAATCTATAGGGAAGTTTCAAAACCATTTTTTCTACACATGCTCTGACTGAATTTATAATGAAGATGGCTACAACTGAGAAAATTAAGAATTCCTGCGGTTGGAATTTTGCAGAAAATGAATGACAGTGGGAAAAGGTCTTTGTTTCCTATCCACATCAATGTCTTACCTAACTCTAGTGTACAACTTACTGGCAAATCTTTTCTGTAAAGCAAAGCATGTGCTGGTTCAAAAAAAAACAAAAACAAACTTTATTTCAATTAATTTTAACATGTATCATTCTTTGCCTCAGATGGTTTAGGCACAAGGTGCTTGCTCTTAATTACTCAAGATTCTGTCCTTTATACTCTGAGCCATTTTGAATAAGTGGCAGGTTTTTCTTTTCAATTTTCCTTTTTCTCTCAGCATTTCCAAAAAAGTAGCTAAAATCTAAACCTTCAAAATATTTCACTGAAACCCTAAGCAAAACAAGAGCCTGTATAACATGTATATTATAATAGGTTACATAAGATAACATCATTTGTATGTGGAAGTTTAAGCCTATAGCTTTTTGTGTGCATTTAATTATCAAGTTTTTATTAAATATCTATCTATATATGTTTATTATATATATATCTGTGTGTGTGTATAGGTTGTGATTTTTTTGATATTTAAAAAATCACTACAAATCTTATAATTTATCTTAATGATCTATAACTGTGTGCAAATACATAAGACATTTGAAAGCAAAATTATTAAGCAGTGTTGTTGAATTTTCCCAAGGAAATACTACTGATTAGCAACTGGCTTTAGTGCTCACAGTAATATAGGGGGAAACATTCAAATCTGAAGATAGATTTGAAGTAAAAATGGGATGGGCTTACAGACTGCAGCTACATGTTTAATGTATTATTTTATTTATTACACAAAGTATTTAAGCTTACATTTCTAAGAGGTATTCCCATAATATTTGAAACACTTTTTAATGTCAAATGTAATGGGAAACTGCAAGTGTCTCCAAGACAAACAACCACTTTATCTTTGATCTTCATGTTCTCTCTCGTTTTAAGACAGCATATACAGGCATGCAATATTTCCTGTCAGCCTTTGAAGGAATAGACAACAGCTGTTGATATAAAATTATACATGCTTCTTAAATTTTATTTTATGCACACATATGTTTTAGAGTGCTCTCTAATCAATTCTTTCAGAAGTACCATCAGGATTAGCATTGAAACAAACCAAAATATAAATGGATTCTTACATCTCAGAAACAAATGTGGCCCTAGAACTCACAACAATACTTTAAATCTCTTATCTCTTTAATCTGGCATAGTGGTTTACTAAACATAGTTGGAATATAAAAGCCTTTCTGCAGTCAATATCCTGGTGCATTAGCAGGTGTGCTGTAAGAACACAGTTTTGAATTTCATCACCTCTGATCATTAACTTATCATGCAGTGGAAGGATATTTCAAACTGACTGTAGTGCCAACACAGTGTAAAGATCTTAGAAAAAATCACTCAAGCAAGAACCAATAACAGATTTTGTTTACAATGAGGGACTGAGGAAAAATCATTAACACACTACAGTGTTTTAAAAGACAGATGGCAGAACAGTAGACCTAAATTTAGCCACACAACTATAATCATATAGTACATGGAGAAGAAAAGCACGTTTTGAAAACCTCAGTATAGTTAATAGAGTTCCTTTTGCTGGCTGTATCTACACTATCAAAAGCACAGAGTTGGCCATTGACTTGGAGATGAGTGATAATTTTCTAAGACGACCTTGCTTCTGTATTTATCTTTTTTAACTGAAATTTTTGTTTATAGAATTTATACTAAGCCATCCCAAAGCTGTCAGACTGCACTTCAGGATGTGCACTAAACAAAGGAAATTACATGACATGCACCTTTTTGTGCCAGCATCGTTGTCAAAAGAGGCATGAAGTGGAATGACATATTTCATTAGCATTTCTCTTTCATAGCAAGTATATCTGCTGCTGTAGATATTTATATCTTGCTAGAGAAAGCACTGTTCAAGACAAGTGCCAGGTACTGGAGCAGAACATAGTCATGTTTCCTTAGGTCTGGACAGAGTTCAATTTATAGTCTTGAACAGGCTTCCAAACAGAACTACTTCCTGCATAGCTAAGACTTCCACATCATTCTTTTTAAATTACCTTTTTGCTTGAGGGAGACCTAGTAGTCATGCTTTCTATCTGAAATAATCAGGTAGCCTGTTACAGATTAAGACTATGCAATATAGTGAAGCAAAACTCAAGTTTCCCCTTCATAATCATATTCCCAAATGTGACATTTAAACGTTAAAGCAAACCATGCCAAAAGTTAATTATTTGGGCAGAAGGGTGCCATCCTTCCTGTCTAGATAAGAGAATATTCTTTGTCCTCAAATAGGAATACCCCTGAAGACTCTTGAATAACTCTATTCATAGCTATACAATTGTATAGTTCCATCCACCAAAGTAGCTTCTCAGTGACTTGTAAAAAAAAAAAATCCCTTTGATCTTTAATTTAATATCTTTTGGTTTTAATCTGAGCCAAGTTGAACAAAGGCACAGAATAAAGATGTATGTTACCTGCACATTTCAACAAGTAGCTCTTGCCATTCCAGCTTCTGATTGTATACACAGGTTGTATACAACGTAAATTTGTAATGTAAAACAATTACAAATCTTAAACAGAATATATAATACTGTTTCTATTGACCAATGAATTAAAAACATTTGCATGACCAATAGGTTATGGAAGGAATTTAAACTGGATGGCTTTTATGGATTCCGATGGACAAAAATGCAGTCTTGACATTAGATTAATACTAACAGCTGTTACTAATAAATTCTGACATGGCTTATAGATATTTTAAAACAAATTAAGCAATTCATCCTGAATAGACAATGAGCTCTAATACTGGTTTAGCTTTGGTGGAGACAGAGAGGGAAGTTCTCTGACTCATTAAAGAACCTTGATAGAGATGTTTCCAGCTACTCAACGAATAATCAGATCTCCAAGTACTGGACTGCGAATGACATTTGATGGCTACTCTCATGGCCTCTGGTTATGCTCCTCACACACACACAGATTTTGCTAACCCTGTAATCTCACCCATTTGCAGTGCTGGGATGTAAAAGAAAATAGCGTGTGGGCCAAGCAGGGCTAGAGATGCTGCAGTGCTGTACTGCAGTGTCATCTCTCACACTCATCACCTCATGTATGACACCACCAGTGACCACCCCCACACACAACCTGCTCAAAAGCTTCAGTGCACAGTGCCATGAAGCAGTGAAAAGGCTGCCATTGTGTGCAGCAGCTGCTCATTTACTGCTTAACTGTGCCTGGTATTTAAAGCAGTCTTGATAATAGGCTCAATCCCAACAATGCCACTGTTCCTTCCTACTCCCATAATGTCAGGCATGGCATCTAACAATGGGAGACAGTGTACACCTCGAGTCTAAAGGCCCAGTTTGATTCAGCTAGCAAGAAAAGGAAAGTTTTTGGTACAGTTTTGTAATTTTTTGTCACTGTTTTACTTTAGGGACAAAAGCCTTCATGCAGTATTAAAGTCACATGCTCAGGGTTTATATTTTGCACAGCACTTCCCAGCAAAGTAAACGGCATAAATCTAATTTAACAGCATTTCTTATGGCTCACAGTGCCTTCTTTAAACAAGCTTTCCTCCAGAGTTTACAAAAGCCATGTATTAAAACCAGAAAAATAAATTATGGGGCTTTGTGACC
Source organism: Corvus brachyrhynchos (assembly GCF_000691975.1). Classification (NCBI taxonomy): domain Eukaryota; kingdom Metazoa; phylum Chordata; class Aves; order Passeriformes; family Corvidae; genus Corvus; species Corvus brachyrhynchos. The sequence continues at coordinate 1,768,702 of NW_008240226.1, forward strand.
TCCCTATCTGGCAACAACAATAAGTGGCATTAAGGCAGAGCTCTGCACATTTCTAGGGAACGTGTAATTTTCCACTGAAAAAGATTCTCCTACTGTCATTTACCAAAGGCTACACGAACAGGCTATTATCATAAGGTATAGAAGAGAGTTTTGTGTGGTTGATTTGGGTTTTTTTTTTAAACCAATTCAAAAAAGCAAGGTTCTTTATCAAAAAAATTTGTAACTAACCTCAATATGGAATCAAAGGCAGTAAGAGTGGGTGATAGCCTGGATAAAGCAAACATATAATGAGATGAAGATGATGATGACCTACATGACCCCATTCATAAGCAAAATACCTGCTCTGAAACTGGACAAAGGAAAATCTGACAAGTTTCCAACTTGTGTTTGTGGTTAAACCACAATCAAAGCTTATTATTATAAACAACTTACAATTTTTTTTTTTTTTTTGCACAGTTTTACTCTTACATGTTCTCTAAAACAGCCAGTATTGGTGCTTTCAAAATGGTAAGAATAAAAGTCACATGACAAGAGTTATTGTAACATCAAATAACACAGCAATAACTGAAAGATTTTTTTAAAAGCAACCCTATACTCTTAGCAGACAAGATCTAGGAATAACACTTTGATCTTCAGCTTGATGCAGCAGCAGATAGATCAAGAATTATTCTTATTGTAAAAAGGTTATAGGTTATGAGCTGTCAGCAGAAGATAATTCACAATAATAAAAGAATTAGAGAAAACAGTGTACTAAGTCTACCTACTCTGTTACAATCCCTAAGAGATGAAAGAACAGAATTTATGTTTTTACCCCTTGAGTGTTTCACTGGCTAAGAAAAGCTAGCAAATTCAATGCAAGTCTCTTTGGATTCTTTTTTTTTTTTTTCAGAAAACACAGTTAGACAGGGTAAATGAGTACTACTAATTTTAATGATCTTCCTCACTGGGACACATTTTTTTAAAGTTCCATCCTCTTGAAGAGACCTTTATATAGCACTCTTCCTCAATGGATTTTATAACACTTCACAGAGGAAACAAGATATAATTTTCCTTCAATTTATAGTAAGGAAAACCAACTGAAAACCCCAATATAGGTATCAAGAGAGATTCTCAAGGCCGGAATCACCTAAGAATTTTCAAACAAGGTTCTGATGCTGATGACTAACTCCCACAACCCTAAGGGCTTGCAAGAACTGGCTTGCTTTTTCTGGAGACTAATGGGAGAGTCCCTACCTTTCTCAGTAGCTCCTGGGACTAGGGCTTCCCAGAATCTATTAATTTCCACTTTTATCCCAGCTCTATTCACAAACATGGTAAACAAAGATAGAAACAAAAGCCAGGTTTCAGAAGAGGAAGAATGGTGATCTGTGCACTACCAAGCCTGAAAAGATAGGCTAATTAATGTCCAGACACTGATTTGGCCACCATCATCTAAGAGAGAACAAATGAGACTTTTGGCAGGTTCCACTTTATGATCTCAAACCCGAGTTGACAGGATTTTAAGGAGAAACATTTTTGAACAAAAAGCTTGAAGAGCAGATCACTGAGATCAAAATCAGACCACAAGCAGTGCAAACCATCAAGGTAAAGTCTGGAAAAGTCTTGACTGAGAACTTATATTTCTATTTGATACTTCAATTGAACTTAAATCTAATCATCAGTATTTACTGAAAGTGAAGCTTTTATGCTGCTAACATATCTATCTTTTAATACTATATGAAGCTGAATGCCAAAAATATAAACGCAGCATTATGGGGAGAAAAGTAAAAGAAAAGAGGTTAGGTGTCCATAAACCTTTCTTTTATGCCTCATTTCTCTAACACAAATGGACTCCATTTCCACTTAAAGAATCCCTTTGATTTACTGAGTATTAATAGCTGCATTTCATTCCTGAAATACAATGTGATTAGTAATTATGTTCAGAGACAGATAATGTACTCACATCACTCACGCTTTCACAATGTCTGGAAATCACTACTGCACTACTGAAAAACAGGTTTGGAATGTGCTACATACTTAACAAAGAGAGTCACTCACAGAAGGTCAAGATCTTTCAGAAAGTTTTTGAAGCCCTGGCTTAGTATTGGCTTATTCTGTCAGTTCTCTACCAGGTTTCAGAAAAAAACCTTGGGGGAAACTTTATGCATTTTCAGGAAGGCATTTCTGATCATATTAGATCCTTACATACTCTCCTGTTCCTCTACTGATGAGAAATTTAGTAGTATTTTTCATATACAGCTTTATGTAGCTAGACTCTTGTTTGCCCTCTATCGTTTCTCCAGCACCTCATACAGAAGCTCTTTGCATGGTTTTCTTAAAAGTGTGAGTTTTTTGGGTTTTTTTTTTACAGTAATATTATAAAGTAACTATGTCACAGATGTACAAGAATGAACCTGAAAATGGTAAAGGTGCAATTTCATGAACTACTTATGTCAACCCAAGTCTAAAGTGCTGCAAAAAGCGATATTTCTCTGTTCCTTGTGCCCAGTCAATGTGTTTCCTCCTACTGTGTGTCAGCATTAGATTTCTGATACCTTAGATACAAATTAAAAACACAATCTATCTTTAAATGTTTGAATTTTTAACTCTCAAACTGAATTTTATTTTAATTTATAAAATTTCTGTCAGTGTTGACCTGACTTGGCTAGAATTTCCCACAGGTTCCTGCAACTATACTTGATTATTACTGATGAGTATGTGAACTTCTATCATGAAAACAATCTCTTACCTATCTCAGAAATCAGCATAAGAGAGCTTTCTAGGTTTAAGATCCCAGTGTGCAGGCTATTGGTACAGGGTATTTGTACCAGGATAACAGCTTCTTGGGACTAGACCCTTTAGCTTTTCTTGGTCCGATCTCCTTCAAGTGAGGACTTAGCCATTTCACTTGCTCTGAAACAACAAAAAAAACCCCAACCCAAAACCAAAACAAACCAACCAAAAAAAAACCCAAAACAAAACAAAAAAACAAACCCCAAACCAAAAAACCAACCAAAAAAAATCCAAAACCTACAAAACACCAAACCAAAAAACCAAACCAAAACCTACACAGACTAAAACCTCAATAAATCCTTCTTTAGCTTTTTATCCTTTAATCTGCCAACTTCCCGTTCTCCATTCTCCAAAAGTTTTAAACTGATTTTCCAGGAGAGGACATTTTCTTTTATGTATACTTAGCATAAAGTTAGCTGTCAAATCTGAATGTTCTTGTTCTTGAGCTTCTGCTATGCAAACAGTGAGATGCTTGTTAAGGGCTTGGTTCCACAGCTCCACAGTTTGAGCACTTGTGATATGGGACACAATTAACTAGGCATCACAGTTTATCCATACACTGATTTCTCACAAGAAGCACACATAAACTGCTATCATTTATCACAATGTCAAAATCGCAATGGAGATGTAGATACTTTGGGGCACGGCTCCTGTAAAAGAAAAATCTGTACAGCTCCACTGACTTTAGTGGACCTACAGCACTTATATTGTTAAAGAATGGGATCCAGTGTAATTTGAAACTCCAACACAGACACAGTAAAATTTGATGTAGCTTGGAAAGGATCTATTCTAGAAACAGCTTGTAAGCATCAGATAATTACTCTCTTCAGATAGTTACAAGGGTGGATTAATTTTACATCTTGCTCATTTCCATTTAGTAGGATGCAGATGAATCAATGCTACAAGAGGAAAAAATGCAGGAATGTTTATCAAAATGTGTAAACGTGTTTACAGTCTTTTGCAGTATGTTCATTCAATCTCATATTTACTTAATTACAGATAATCTTGAGTAATAATGAAGAAAGATTCTCAAAGAATCCCTGCCTATTGAACTACAAAATTAAGAAAAAATTTCCAAAAAGCCTCATTCTTTTGTAGGGACTATCTCTCTAAAGGTCGATGATGATCTCATGAGGGTATCTATCCTTTCTTTTTTCCCCTCAGTTATATAAATAGGTTTATTTTTAGAAGATCTTTTAGAGCTGCATGGCTTTGAGTGGTCAAAAAACGCAAGAAATATTGCACAGAGAGAAGAGATACAAGGTGAAATTGCCTTTAGTGTCTAGAACCCTGAATTATAGTTTTATTCCATGAAAACCGTGGTATAAATTATTTATCCTGCTGCTTAGAAAGATTCCATGGTAGAAATATTTTGTATTCTCCAGTTTCCACCCTTCTGAAAGAGTTTCTACATCTAGTCATGTCATTTATATCCAGAATACATAAAAGGAGATAGCTCTTTCTACAGGACTGAAGCAACTCTTTCTAGTTCTAAGCTCTTCTCCCTTGTAAAGGGCTCCTTACTCAAGAGAAAGGGTAAACGTTCCTGTACCCTCAAGAGAAAGAGTAAGGGTTCCTTACTGAGAGAAAATGTAAAGTAAATCAAGAGCCTTAGACAGGAATTGTTTTCCCCTCTATCAAATCTATTAAACAAGTGCAGTACCTTGAAAATGGAAATTGCTATACAAGAGCTAAATAGTATTGCCATTACTTCATTTCCAAGGGACAGCTGCTATTAAGGTCATTCTCTGTAGAATTATTAATTTAGCATTTTCCATTATATGGCCTGCTTTACACTATTCTAACCATGCCAAAATTTAAGCACTTGGACTGCAATATTGTTTGTCATTTTTGTCCTTTTAAAAACTTAACAATGACCATTTTATGCTTTGTATGTTAAAATATGCAAAATCCACTGGATTTAAAGGTTTTTTACAGCTTTCCTATTATTTCTGGAGCATTTTTGTTACCATAAATACAAAGAATATCTCCAGCACACTTGCTTGAAACCTGACTGGGAATGGAGGGCTTTTGCAACTACAAAGATACCTTTTCCTGTCAATAATTCCTCCAGAGTTACTCAGTGTAAAAATCAAAAAAAATAATATATTCAATATATATTTTATTGACTCTGGCAGCTAAATAACAAGATTTCCACTTCAACAGGCATGCCTCACAACCAGGGAGACTATAGACCGCAAAGAGATTAATCCCTCCCTATTTCAAATTGCTTTTTCTGAAGAACAAAGGACATTACGGGAAGAGATCTATAATTGATCTTTGCATTGCAGCACTGTTATTTCAGTATTTTTCTTGTCCAGACATAATAAAGCAAAAAGTGTCCTACTGGTGAGACGAAATGGAAAGGAGCTGTAATGGAAATAAGAGAACAATGGCAGCTTTGATAAGCAGAGAATTATAAGAGGAATAGACTGGAATTGGTACGCCCAGGTGAGGTACACCTACATGGGTAGGGACTGATTGTATGATAGAGGATGGGCCAGAAAGACATAAAATTTGAAGAGTCACTGGAGTCTACAATCAGATATTGAGCTGCTATTTTTTCTTTGACATTCTAGGAAAAAAACGATGAAACTTATGGACAAATATGTGCTTTATTCCTCCTAAGTGAGGGGCTATATTGCATTGTTACTTCTGCTCTGAGCATGCAGGAGAAATGTCCTCCATGCACCTGAGAAATCCAGCCCAGCTACTGAGGAGTAACATGGTAACACATATTAACTGGTTCTAGTTTATTTCTTAAAAAGAAATAAAAATTTTTAAATATTAAAGACTTAGAAAAACTATTAATGATGTCATCAAGTTTAAGTGTAAGCTAATATTATCTAGTTTGGATTTAATTTGACTTCAGTGGACATAACCAATCAAATATTGTATTAAAGGAACAAGTGCTAATGCACACCATGAAGTCTGTAACGCATACAGTGCTCAGGGAAAAAAATGCTCAGGCTCAAACAAATAGTTAGCACTTCTGCCTCAGTATAATATATTAAAGAGTTTTACATGTTCAGATAAAAATCAAAATATTGTACTTGGAAGGTATTTTATAGGGTATGTTCCTTTCCTGAGCTGGGTTTTCCCTACAGTATTGCCTTCTTTCCACCTATCCTCACGAAAGGTCTAAGAATTAGCGGTGAAGGGGCATATGGAAGGAGAGGGGAGAGCTCATTATTCTCACAGGAAATTGTCCATGTAGAGATTTCTAGACTAGACTGCCCACTTACCTGTAACTAAACATCTTATACCTTGGAAAGTCTTATGTATGTATCTTCAATGATGAAAAATTAAGTTATATTCTGAATAAATGACTACTTAGGGCTTCGAATACTATATTCTGCATATTATGAGAGAGGACATACCACATTGGTTAGAGAGGAAGAGTCTTCATGGCTTCTTTTCCTAGAACTGGTGTAAAGATGTGTTTGTTCACTTTACAAAATTAGATCTAAAAAATTATATTCAGTCATTTGTATCAAACCCAGACTATTAGTCTGCATTAATTATATGAGAAAGTAGTATTAGAAAGCAATATCAAATGTTAATTTTAAAACAGAGGGGGGAAAAACTGTGCAAATCCACAGGGAAGAAAATAGTCATTAAATTTTGAAATACGATTTCTGACTGAATTTCCTTGTTATTCAGAGGAGCACTGTTGCTACAGAGAAAAGGTAAACAAAGCCATCCAACGCATGAAAACTTTTCCTATTTCAGGGAGTGATTTAGCACAGCTACAAAGTTAATTCATACATACTAGAATTCATAAGGGAAGAAAATGTTAATAATCCACACTCAACAGAGTTTTAAGACATGGTGTTTATTGAACGGTGAAAGGCCCCATCTAGGATGATATACAGAATTTTACTAGGCCTAGTACTCAGCATCCTCAGTAATAACCTAGAAGATTCAATAAGTAATAAGCTGAAGAAATACATAAATCACACCAGAGATCAAGCAATATCAATGAGATAATGATTTTCAAAACACAACCTGAAGATAATGAAATTCCATTACACTGGGAAAAATAACTTAGAAAAGTTCTTGAAGAGAAAGAAGAAGTTTTCAGAGAAACACAAAATCAGGGGAGTTAAGAGAGAAACAATATATTTTACTGACGTGAATTGGTTGCAACAAAGCCTTTGCTGCATTAGGCTGTGTATATCAAGAGATACATACAACAGCATTTCAGCACTTGGTATCCTGCACTTCCACAGTTGCTTCTGCAACAACATACTCAGTTCTGGGCATATCACCAGAAAAGTACTGTCAAATTAGAAAAGATTTGAAGAACAGTATAGAATTTTAACACCTGAGGGAATTTTATGTTACAAGACTTAGGTGAACAATAATGAACTATGCTCTTTAGCAAGGACCAAAAAATACAAATACAACAGTAAGGTTAAATAATATTGTTGAAGAGGATTTAATTGCCTTATGAAACAAACAAAAAAAACCCAACCCAACATTAAAGTTAAAAAAAATGAAACACTTAACTAAATGGGACAATAGTCTCTTGGTGCAATTATCTCTATGGGACACTGAGAAAAGCTTCTCTGGAAAATTTAAAACTAGGATACTTAAACCAAGAAGCACCCAGGTCAGGGACAAGATTAGGATATAGCAGGAAATAATGATGTTCCTGAGAAAAGGAAACCAGAGCAAAAAGCAAAGAGAGTTCATGAATATCAGAAACTCCTAAACAAAATTATCAAGTGAAGCATTGAGAAATGGTATCTCAGGACTTCTACTGTTTAGTAGTTTATGTCTGTAGCACCTATTTAGACAAAATATGTTTTTCAATAGTAGGTGTAAATTTTAGGGTATTCTGACTGGAAATTCTACTATCAGTAATAGCAAATACTTATTGTAAGTGTAGACAAGAACAGAACTAGAAAAAATAATCCAAATCAAAATCAAAGCCTAGCTTTCTTACAAACTAAGTCCACTTTATTCAGAAAGTAATTAGCTTATCCAGACTCAAATGTACATATACAAAAGACATACTTTGTATACAAAGGAGAGCTGACTTAAACAAGAACTTGCCATGAAACAAAACAAAACAAAACTCTGCTGCAGAATGAAATAAGCAAAAAGTCATTCTCATACACTCACACTTCAAGGGCCTCTCAGGCATGAAAGATGAGAATGTTAAAAAGGTTAATTTCAGCTCTCAGGTATGCCTGACTAAAGGCAGATTGCAATAAGAAATTGCTTTAATTATGGCAAGCCAGCTAACTGTATCCCTAAAGTTTTTAGCTCTAATAATAATAGTTAAGGAATTTTGAGAGATTCTATGATAACCACCACATTCATATCAAAACACATTTGGGACCACATTTTGCCCTTAGTTACACCATTTCAAATCAGTATTAAACTTGCCAAATTGATGTAGATTCTGTTTACAAAAGCCTTTAGACTCACAAAGCATTCAGAAATGGAGCGCAGCTTTAATAACTAAAACAGTAGGGAATATTTCTTACAATCGAGACATTCATAGATGTAGTAGAAAAAAAGATTAAAAATTGAAACTTTCTTTAGATAAATTATTCCTTCTCAGATGCCACATCTCCAGGAAGATTCTTCAGCTATGAGAATTGAGAGTATTATGAAAAATCTACCTTTCTCTTCAGTTGAACTTCTGTAGCTTAAAACAGTACCTGGAATAAGGATTAGGACTTGATCCTCCCACATTAGTGCTCCAACTAGCAACCTAGAGACTATTTCTGACCCATACACAGGCACAATAGCTTTGTAGAGTCTTTCAACAAGAATAGGTCAACCCTCAAACTTTAAAAATTTTGTAAGCTACAATTCCTGAGGTAGTCTACCCCCCAAATGAAGCAGAAGGGGCACCCAATTCTTGTTTCCCACCACATGATGAATGCAAGAGGGACATCGACACCTCCATCTCAATGAACTTTACAGCTGCTTCAACAGAGCTCTGAATACATCTAGCAAAAGCAATCCCTGTAGGTGAAATACACAGAAAAACAACATCCTAACTCTATGCCAGACAGATTCCAAGCAATTTAACTCAGGATATTTGTGACAGTCACATACTTTGGCAGCAACAAGCTCTTGGATCCTCATCTAAAGAAATGCGCATACTTATTTTTTGCATTAAAACGTTGAACTAGGATTCTAGTGGGACAGTGAAATCAATCAATCAATCAAACAAACAAACAAAGAACTCAGTCCTTACCCTCTAATGGATTGGAGTAGAGTTGACTGGGATTGGAGGAAATGTGTGGCTACAGTCAGGGTTACTATGCAAGTGTCTGTTTCTTGTTGGTCTACCTACATCACATATCTTGAGTATTTTTTGATTGTTGTGCCTTATCAGCACCTTTTCTTCTACCATTACTTGTTTAAATGAATCTTTCCAACACATTTCATCTGCTACCACAATAGATTTTAATCTTATACTACTTCCTGTTGTTGCTTAAATATAATTTTCCACAATTATTTATGGAAATCTATCTATTCAAACATCAGAACCAAAATCCTATACGACAACATTTCTCTACTAGGAAAGAGAACTAGGACATTTACCTTGAAAATGACAAACATATGTTGCCCAAGTCCCATAGAGTTTCATATGCTGAAGCTAATTACAATACTGTATTAATAATAATTTTAAAAAATAAAGGAGAACAGCAACAGTAAGACAAGTAAAATAGATTTCAATTGGCTATATTCTGAGAGGACCATTTCCCAGTGTATCTTAGAAAAAATTTTAAGGCAAGATTTGGCATAAAAAGGTATTTTAGTAGCTTGAAAATCCCAGAATGACACATAGTGATGCAGGGTATAGCCATGCCATGAATCATCTGTCTCACTCAAAGAATGGAATTGAAAATAAATTTTCTAAGCAGTAGATTTAAAACCCAAAAGGAATACCTTTCCATATATGGCACAATTCAATTTAAAAATTCCTTCTTACAGAATGTTTCATAAAACAAAAGCATAAATTGGATTAGCTTCAGAACAGGCCAGCTGGGAGCTCCGAGTCCTTAAATTCCTAGTTACCAGAATCTGGGAAGACATACTTGTGAGAATTGCTATATCCATCTTCTATTTCTTGCTTCTTTTCTCAGAAGTATTCACTATTACCAAACTATGCAAATGTATAATCTGACTTAATTGATCTTACCATATTACATGCAGTGCCAAGAATAAAATGCATACTGTAAGTTGGTGAGGTACGTGCTATAGCACCCACACACTGAGCAAAGAGCTAAGCCATGGAACAATATTAAAAAAACTGAAGATACATTCGAAAGTGTGCACTTTTCCAGATTCATTAACTATAGGTTTGTGTTCCTCAGCACTGAAGGTTCACTGCTACTTTAGATTATGTTCCGATTTGAAAATAATTGAAGATGATATTAAGCCAAATGAAAAAGAAAAAAACTACCCAGGCATGAAAATTAACTGAAAAAGAGCAAACTACAGATAAATATTTCTAAACAAAGTATATTTTTCATTGATGCATCATGTAAAACTAAAGCAATATGCAAGGGAAATGAAGAAGAAATTATCATTAAGGAAAAAAAAAGTTAAGACAGCCAAGGAGACTCACTGCATAAGTGCATAGAGGAATAAAACCAATCTCTCCCCTCCCCCAGTACACAGTTTTACTTTGAAAAATAGCACTAATATTTAATGCTCAAAAAAAAGAGAAGAGGAGCTATAAAATCACAACAATTGTGTAGATTGCTTGGAATGTCAAAAAACACAGTTATGAATGTATGTGTGGGAGAGAAATTAAAATGTGATTAAAAAACTTAAGTTTTCAGTTGGTACCCTTAAAATTCGGTGTAAAATGATTATTAGTAAATTAATACATTTCACAGCTGGATAGCTACACAGATATATACTAAGAAAGTATCAGAAGCATAGGTAGCTTTGAGAGGGATGGCTTTATGGCAAGACAAAATATTAAATATATCAGCCAAAGTAAGCCATAATTATTTCTATATTTGCTAGGTACTAGCTATGCAAGATTTGGAACTTGAAACTGTTGAAGCAAAATAACATTCTACCATTTGTTATTTTTAGTCTGAGGACAGGTATGCATAAAATAACTCTAAATAAAATGAAATAGATTAGTTTATAGCAAATTATGGTCTTGAAAATTCCCAAGAGGTTTTTCTGTTGTTTAAGCTTTAAAAATAAAATTAACTATTAAATTCAGTGTCAATAAGCATTTTATTGATCACAAGACAGGAGTGAAACAAGGTTCCATCATGCCAATTCTAAAGAAGTTCTTTGTTCCAATGAATTTACTATTTCACTACCTTCAACATGTACCTACATGTTGCTAGAAATAAAAAATACCTTGTAATGAAGTTTTTATATAGTCAATCTTCCTGCTAGTCAATGTTTTTTGATGAAAACTCTAGTCAAAATGAACTGGAAAAAATCCAAACCATACACAAGTTAATGGTAGGGTAACTTCATTGTACATATAACAAGGCTATTATACCAAAATATTGCTTTTCTTGCAAGAATTTTCTGAGTCAGTATCAATTTAAAAGTTAATAAATAATTTTTTTCTACATCCTCACACAAACCTTTGCCACCAAAGCCATAGTCTCTGCCCAGAAAACACACAGTAATTTCAAACCAGTTTCTCCCAACAGTGGCGATTGCATTTAAGTTACAAAGATGAAATTTCATCTCTGTAAACCAATGATGTAAGGTAAGGACGTAGAATACATTAAGTACTTAGGAAGTGATGCCAACTGACATTGAAACAAGTGATGTGATACACAGTATTACTTTTGCCTCCTTATGACTTCCTTCCTCCCCTCTGTGATGAAATTTACCTGCCATAACAAACCAACGAGGAAACGCTCCATGACTTCAGCTGAGTCAGCTTTCTGTGACTCCTACTGCGAGCCAGGAGACAGAGCCAAGAGACTGTTAAATCCCACTGCAGTCATGGGTCCATTAGGGGAGAGATTCGGATACATTTTGGGGAACCCAAAAATCTCTCAGTGATATTTACATGTCTGCCAACAGCAAAACTATCATCTGCTGTTTAAAACTGCAAACATCACATTTAGGACACTTTAAATAAGGAATTTACATGCTGAACTGTGTTTATCCTACTGAAATGAATATGCGTGTATTGACCAAAAAAAAGGAATATGAACTTGTCTTACAGTCAGTTGTTACTTTTTAACTCAAAGCAATTAATTAAAAAAAAAAAAAAAATCCAACTACTAAATCCCACACTCCTAACTTCCATAGATTTAATCACATATTTGTAATTTTCAAATTTTAAGGTATAGAATATTTGAAATATAATTAGAAAAAAAGTATGAAATAATTAGAATTTTTAAACCTAGAATGTGGAGCGGAGTAACCAACACCATGGTATTTTACAGAGCCTTTTATTATTAAAGGAACATCAACTGGATCACTCTCCAGTCGTACACACATTTCCTTGTACAGATATTTTAATAGATTTATACCCATGCAAGGGAAAAAAAAACAAAACAAAACAAACCTAGACATGAGAAGTTTTTCACTGAGGAAGTGGATCTATCAGAATTATTAATGCTGTATCTATTTTAGCTATCACATTGAAAAAAAATACTTGAAAGTTTATGGTAAGTATTTATAGAAATGATAGAGAAGGACCGTTTATAGAGCCAGATAGTGACGAGTAAACGGGCAGTTATTTTAAACTGTGATGACACGCTTAGATTAGATGTTAGGAAGAAATTCTTCACTATGAGTGTGGTGAAGCACTGAACAGGTTGTGCAAAGAGGTTGTGGATGGCCCACCCCTGCATGTACAGACAGACTGAGAGGCTGGAGAGCAGCACTGCAGGAGGGACCTAGTGGTGCCAGCAACAGCAAGTTGAATGTGCATCAGCAGTGCCCTGGCAGCCAGGAGGGCCAAGCGTGTCCTGGGGGGCATCAGGCACAGCATCGCCAGCCAGGCAGGGGAGGAGATTGTCCCACTCTGCTCTGCACTCATCCTGAATCCTGTGTGCAGTTTTAGGCACCACAATATAAAAAAGTCATTAGACTATTAGAGAATGTGCAAAGAAGGACAACAAGGATGGTGAAGGGTCTGGAGGTGAAGCCGTATGAGGAGTGTCTGAGGTCACTTGCTCTGTTCAGCCTGGTGAAGAGGAGACTGAGGGGAGACCTCATTGAAGTTACAACTTCCTCGTGAAGGCAAGAGGAGGAGCAGGGACTGATCTCTTCTGTGTGGTGACCAGTGAGAGGAAATGTAGGAATGGCCTGAAGTTGTGTCAGAGGAGGTTTAGGTTAAATACTAGGAAAAAGTTTTTCACCCAAAGGGTGGTTGGGCACTGGAACAGGCTCCCCAGGACCTGGTCACAGCACCAAGACTGATGTTGTTCAAGAAATGTCTGGACAACATTCTCAGGCACATGGTGTGATTCCTGGAGCTGTCCTGTGCAGGGCCAGAAGTTGGACTTTGATGAACACTGTGGATCCTTTCCAACTCAGCACATTCTGTGATTCTGTGTTTAGGGCCGGGTTGGATGGGACCCTGAGCAACCTGGTCTTGTGAATGGCATCCTTCCCATGGCAAGGAGGGTGGAACCAGTTCATCTTAAGGTCTCTTCCAATCCAAAACATTCTATAATTCTATACTGCTGTGAGTAGTGGCACAGATACCTACTCCTTTGTTCTCTATTGTAATTAAATTCCAGCAGGAACTTACTAACAAAATAGGTATCTGTGCAAACTTTCCGTCTCTGGACTTCAGCACAGTCTGTTCAGAGTAAATATTTGGAGATTATCTTGTGCCAAATTTAACTTCCACTAAGCACGCAACGGTGCTAGTTAACCAATAGGTTCAGACAAAACTGAGTGAATTTTTGAAAAGGAAGAAAAAATAGAGTAGGTACACAAAATTCCAAGCTTTCTTTCTAAAGCATAAAAATGACAGATAATACTTGTAACAATGTGTTTGAAACAGTAAGCTAGGCTGTATTGTTAAGCAGAAACACAGAATTAAATCTTCCACAATGCTATTCCTACTGCTATCTGCAACCACTTTTTATAATCATTCTTTGTGACATCATCACAAAAACCGTGCATACTCATTTTTCAAGCTTCTTTAGTATTATTAAGTCTGCTGTGATGAAAAAATATATTCCACATGGAAACATTGTCAAGGTAATATTCCTCAGGTCACAAACCACTAAGCAAGCAAAATTCAAGCATCTGATCATCAGTTCAAGTACCTTCAAATTTATGAAATGAAACTTCAGCCAACTTATGGATATTTGCAGCTCACAAACAATATAAAAATTATGAGAATCCTTAACTTGAACTACAAAAAGTAACCTTTTCACCTTGCATAATGTACCACAAAATATGAAATAGATTTTGGCAAAATACACTTTGCATATCTTGTACTTATTAGTCAAATATTTGTCATAAATTTGTCTAGTTCCTGAAAACAAGTCTAACAATAATTTTCCATGCATAAAATTATAATTCTTACACAAAAGGTCAGCCTAGTATTTTTTATGTTTGAACATTAGTAGCTTCCATATAAAAATTATTCCACAAATGTGACCACACCTACTTCTCCCTTGTCTAATTACAGTGAAAAGGATAAAAAAATTGCATTCCATTTTCAAAGCCTGTTTTGCTATCCAATATCAAACTAGCACTGCACAAAAGCAGATTATACTTTCAGAAATTCTTCATGTTAAATGTGGTAGGAACACAAGGGAGTTTTATCTAATTAATTTATTGAAAGAATCACTAGCACATAAATTACAAATTCCAGCTAAAGGATTATGGTAGTGTACAGAGAGTGACTGGCTATTCAATTAAAGATCTCATGTAGTTTTCCTGCAATTGCTTTTCCTCTTGGATTTTATATTCATTCATCTGCCAAGGGACATCTTGAATACCTCCATCATTACTGCTCTCATTTATTTAGTCAAAACAGCATTGTTCCTTCTTTTTGAAAGATGACATGAAGGATTCAGAGCTCAGAAATGGATCTTTCAAAGATTTGTTTTAAATATAGAACAACTCTGTATATCAATCACAAGCTATAGTGTAAGACAACATTTTTCTTGAGATTCTAAAAT
>NW_008240226.1:1783614-1797308 GCF_000691975.1 Corvus brachyrhynchos
TCCCTACTGTGTTTATAGAATGAACTGTACTGCAGGCTGCAATCAGCAAATCTGAAATTATTTGCTTTATAACATCTTACTTTCCTATCTTTCTGGGTTTAAACCTTATGCTTTTTTTCTTCCTTCATATTGATTTACAGAGATATATTATTTTACAACTACTTGCATCAGAATTGCCTAAGTCACAGGTTCATCAATTCCTCCTAACAGAACTCCGATTATATTTCTTAAGGGATTTTCCCTCTCATCCATTACTGACACCCATTCTCAGACTTATTTTCAGTCTCTTTTCCCCCTGCTGGACATTGTTCTCAGTATGGCTAGAGAGGTATTAATCCTTTCTTCTCAGAACATGTGAGTACTCTACTGTGCTGAGTACCTGTCTCATAAAAAAATGTTTGTAATTCAGGATTTTTATCAATCATCTACTAGTTCACTGTTAGAATTCCACATTATGCACAGCAAAACTGATTTGTCATACACACTTGTTCAGACCATTTCAGATATTTAATTTGATTTATTACGATGCATTTAAACATGGCATTTGTAAGCCCACTCTGGAAAAGTGCACATCAGTAAAAACAGACACTCGACAGCCTCATGTTCACTTTACAGAGGTGGTTGGTAGCTGCCATCTGGTTAAGCAACTATAGGAAGACTATCCTCAGCAGTGGCGTTTGTAGTGTATAGAGTGTGCTCCACAGAGGGACAGAACAAAAGCAGACCTGCTAAGTGGCACAAAGACATTACACCTGTCTGTCATCAGAAGTGCCCAAGGTCACGCTGGATGGAGCTCTGAGTAACCCAGTCTAGTGGGTAGCATCCCTGGCCCTGGCAGAAGGGTTGGAACTAGATGACCTTTAAGGTCCCTTCCAACCCAAAACATTCTGTGATTCTATGAAAAAAGGGCGAAAAGGACAGGAAGAGAGAAGGAGAGTGAGTACACACACACACCCCCAACAACTTTGTCTTTTGTTGGCCATGCTACATGCCTCTTCTACTGACTTCTACTAATACAGCTCCACCAGATAAGTACAATTTCCATTATTCTCTACATTAGCAAATAAAGTAGAACAGAAACATAGTAGTGATGTTACTTCAGGCAGACCATTGAACGTGGTTCACATTCCCAGCAGAAGAAATAGAGTTGAAAGAAATATTATGCCCTCATAAAAATTGCATGAGTTATTATGCACTGGCAAATGTAAATTATTTTGTTTCCACGACACAGCACCAGTTTTCTACAGAGCTTATCTCTTGCCTGCCCCTTGGTACACAATGTCCAGCTCAATCCTACAGATTCACGCACTGATGATATGAGGTAAAGTTAACTCAGCCATTTAAACTGGTCTGTGGTTTTAGTTGTCTAACACTATGTTGAGTTGCTCAAGTACCTACTGAAGTCAGCTGAAAGACTGACATCTCATATTAGGCCTTAAATTAGAATGCCACAACACCCTGTTGTTGTTAAAAAGTAGCAGTGTATGTGTATCTATATATTATATGTACATTCTATATTCTCTCTATATATACAGAAACCTTCTGTCACTTTAGCCACAGGTATTCTATTACTTTTATGTACCAGATAATTTACCAGGAATGTAACTTTTTTTCCTTTTTTTTAATATCAGCTGAATTTAAATTAAAACATTTTTGGATTTGCAATCACAAGAAAATTATTGTGCATTTCCAAGGTACAGTAAGTCAGCAAATGGCCTACAGATATGTATACAAATTTATGAATTAGCCCATAAAAGCTATGTGTGGAAGACTGTTCAAAGACATTGTTTTTAAATTGTGACTTAAGAAAATAATTGTATATTTATTAGACTGTCTGAATTGCTACTACTTTCATAATGGTATGAGATGTATTTGAGAGTTGATATTGGATGTCAGTGGAGGAAATTGAAAATAGTTCAGTTGATAAGATTCTACCTTTAACAAAATGGTGCTATTGCCTGCAAATGCAGTTAAAACGCTATTAAATGCCTGTACTTTGAAATGTATCCCAAAGCTATTTGATGTCTCTTTCTGCATCTTATTAGCAGTCAAGAAAATTCACATCACCAAAACATTTAAAAATGCTGCCCAGAGCAGACCCATTTTTATTATCAGCAGAGAGGATTATCAAGTAATCAAGGAACTTCTTTCCACAGGCAAGTCTGAACTGGTCATTTAGTGCTCATACTGATGAAAATACTCCCTGTAGAGATTCGAAACAGAGATGAAAACTCAATCTCAGCAGCACAGTGAAAACCCATCAATGTTCCTTTAAATAAATCCTTCCTTTGGAAAGTTATTTTTTTAACAAACATGTATTTGCTAAGAGGAAGGTATAACATAGCAACTTCTCCACACGGAGATGGCAAGAAAAAGTGGAAAGTAAGAGCAGATGCAGAAGGAATGAGACAATTTTCATTCTTCCCGTAAGAACCTCAAGAACTTCTAAGACTTTTCATCGTCTCTTCTCAGTCATGTATAAACTACAATCTTCTTATCCTCTTTGACTACTTGAAACATTTTTTTTTCTACTCCACCCAAGCTTTTTACTGTTTAATTTTTTTTTTTTTTTTCCCCCATAGCTAAAACTCATGTCTTTGGCGGTTTGGGGTTGTTTTTTTCTTGTTTGTTTTAAATTTCATGGAAGTTCCCTATAAGGACTCGTGATTTCCTCATGGCATTTGGATCTCATCTCCCTAGCAGGTCCAAAGGACTGTGATAGCATACATCCATTGATCACTGGCTAATTACTACCAATTTCTTCTGGTTACATAGTTGTCACTCTACACTTTAAAAAGATTACGCACAATTAGCAATTATAAATCATCCTTCTCTGAAGACACAATTTCACAGCCAATGTGTCTTTGTAAACATATTAGTTAGTATTAGTTCATAAACATAAATTTAATATTATTTATTGGTTTGCATATACACACCTATATACAATTTATATATATAATATATATTAAAATATATAATTTGTGGGTTAAATTACCTCAAAACCAATGAATTTTCTTCAGCAGTTTTATACACCAACTCAAAGGAGCTGGCTAGATAACCCAGGCTTCAGCAACTACTGCACTATAAGAAGTGAAATAGAATGAAACCTTAGAATTTACACAACAAAATGAGTCCACTGTGTCCTGATTTTGGCTGGGACTGAGTTAATTTTCTAAACCTTCCTGTGGTGTTTAGCTGCCTGCAGGTAAAACCACAAGGATCGAAATCTAAGATCCTTCTGTGATCGAAATCACAATTCCTTCTACAGACAGTGAGATTTGATGGAGACGAGAAAGAAAAATTCAACCTTAAAAAAACATTGACCAAGGACACTTCAAGAAAGACCAGGCAGATCCTGAATACTTAATAACAGAACACTGAAAGGTGTGACAGCAATTTGTCTCAACTGTCACACCTGTCATGTAAGAGAGGAAAAAAACTCAGTGATGCAGTTTTCAAAATGCAAAACAAAGAAGAACAAAATTGCCACTCAGTGAATATCTCTTCTGTATCTTATTACCTAAAATACAAAGGAAGATGGAGGTTTCACGTAACAGGTGTGTATCCTCTTCAGGAGAGAAAATAAATCCCTCCGAGTCATTCATGCAGAAAAATTCTCCAAGTTAGGACTGTCTCACAGGGAGCAAAATCCACAAAATACACCTACCCCAAAAAAAAGACCAAACCAGTAGACTGAGACATAGAAAGTCAACAGGCAATGGAACTCCACCAGAAATCTCTGCCCCTGTGTTCTATCACAAACTAGTATTAGCCCTACCTGAGCCTCCACACTGTGCTGAACATCACTATTCCTCCATTACCAATAAGCACATGAATGTAAAGATTCACTTCTCTGGCAATTGTAAGAGAGTCTATATTTCAGAGGCCCGAGCCATTACTCTCAGAGCCATATTCTAGGAGTATTTTAAGTGTGCACACAGTAAAAGTTTAATGTTAGGAATGTGCTAATTTGAATTTCAAAACATAGTGATTTGTTGAAATAAGCAGACCAAATTGTGTATAGCCCCATCTCAGCATTCAGAAATACTTTTGCAGTATTCAGAATGAGTTGTGCTTTCAATGATCTATGAAAGTCAGTTGGTTGAGGTACATTTCATCAAGTTAAGAGAACCTTCCTACTTTGCTGAAGTTAGGAAAGCAATAAGTGAGAAATGCAGAAAAAATAATGAGATACTTGTACAGACTTTTACTTGCACACAGATAACTTTCTATTTTTCCAACACCTCAGATCAAAAGAGATCTTTGTAGCGTTTCTGAGCACCACTGATCTCCTAAGACTGAGTGACTAGAGACAACAAGGCCAGCCAGTTCACAGACTGGAGTAGCCAACATTTGTACGGCAAGGAAAATGGTGAAATGCCTGTAGGATCAATTTTTAACAATTTACTGTGACAGGAATTCCAGCCTGACAGCTTATTTTCTTTGTTGACTGTTCTTTTCTTGTGGGTTTTGTTTTATTGATTGGTTTTGAAGTTTTTTTTTTTAAGGACTGACTCTACTCTTATTTCCATTTTAGTATCTCAGCTTCTTAGTCTTTCAGCAATTTCAAGATTTTATTTCTGACAAAAGGAGAAGTAAAAATTGTTGCAAATAACTTGGAATATAAAAAACAGTAATAATTTTTTTAAAGATCACACACATGACAACACTCTGAGTGACCAATCAACACACTGGTGTACAGCAAAGCAAAAAGTAAAGAAGTTTAACTTAGAAGAGAAAATCCAAGTAATTCCTCCTATTCTCTCGTCACCAAAACTTGTTTTTCAAAGTTCATTAAAAGAACTCTATCTTGATTGGTCAAAATTGTGATTGTACTATATCACCTGCAAAATAACTCTTTTGGTTTAGTGAAAGAGATGGATCTCTCAACTCTGCGTGCTTAGCTTTTATAGAGACCTTTTTTTTGTGAAAAAGATTTTCTCTCTTTTTTTTTATGACTGCCTCATAAATAAAAATTGTAAACAAATTTAAACTGATGTAATTTCTGGGAAGTTACTTGGCCTTATTCTACATGTTGTGCGGACTGATCATCCTGGCTTTGTACTCTTGCATCTACTCTATACAATGAAAAACTTTGTCCATCTGTTTTCTGCCACTCTTACAATTAAAAAAAAAAATAGGTGTCATTTAAAATAATTTTTTAAAGTAACAATGGAAGAATTTTCCAACAATATTCCTGTTACTTTTTACTTCCACAAGTAATTTCTGTAACATTTCCATTCAACTTCTTGCAAAGTGAACCTCCTCTTTTCCACCAGTCCAATAAACAAAGACAAATGATTACCATATTAAAATGAAGTTATCTCACCTTCACTTGTAATCTTATGTACACTCACTCTCTTTTACAAGAGACAGAGAATTAAGATCCTTTATTGTTTGATTTACCCTGTGTCTTTGAAATAATAGTACCTTATTCAATCTTTTGCACTGAAAACTCAACTCCTTAAATTATGCAATATAAAAGAGTATTTAAATACTGCAAATACCAAAGCTTGATCAGGTGAACTCTGCATGAATGTTTTGTGTTATCATGTGATTCTCATGTGCCACCATTCACTTCTCATGTCAAAAATTTCTGTATTTCAAGCAAGATCCAGAAGGTTTTTTAAAAAATTTTATACAGGAAAATATAATTACTACATGTAGACTGGAAATGTATCTACAATGCATCCTAGTGTTGCAGCCTTTTGATTGTCTAAACAATAGCATTGTTCAGGAAAACAACTCTTTTTAGCC
The DNA here is from genome assembly GCF_000691975.1 of Corvus brachyrhynchos. NCBI lineage: Eukaryota > Metazoa > Chordata > Aves > Passeriformes > Corvidae > Corvus > Corvus brachyrhynchos. Next base: position 1,789,372 of record NW_008240226.1, read on the forward strand.
TACATACCCAGATTTTCATCTTCCAGAAGCAAGTGTGGCCCCATCCACACATAGACTGGCCCCATCTACACATAATTCACAGTATGAATTTGTCCTGGGTTGCAGTGTATTCTATTACCATCCTCATGAGCTGTTGAAATCAGGTGGGGCAGTGTTTCCTTGCCTCCTCCCCCCAGACTATCTTTCTGTTAATGGCCCATCATTGTCCTGCCGCCTGACTCAGAGATAACTCCCTCTGGACTATCTTCTGTTAATGAGCCTAATCAACACTTGGCCTCATGACTCATTACCCCATTGTGAGATGCTTCACCCAGAGGGAGGAACCAAGCATCCCATCATGGATACAATCTGAGACTCTGAACACCAGAGGGAACCCTTCCACTGGATTTCCAGAGGACAGGAGCTACACAGCCACCACTGGACCTTCTGAGGAAGAGCAGACCCTTTTTTCTACAGGATCACTGCTTCAGAGGACTGCAACCACCATTCTACCAGACTGCTACCACCACCCTGCCTAACACGGACTCAGGCTGTATCTTGACTGTCAGTTTGAACCGGTGTTTTCTTTTAGTTTTTTTTCCTTTTCTTTAATTTCCCCATTAAATTGTTATTCTGACTTGGTGCCTCCCACTGGTTTGTTTTCAAACTAGTACAGAATTAGAAATATTATGACGCACACCCAGATCCCATGAGGCTTAAAAGTGTCTTCATTGCCACCATCACCACTAATACTTGCATAGGGAGTAAAACAAACAAAGAAATGAAGCAATGATTTTCTTTTTTTCTCAACACTATTTTTGGAGTGAAGTGGGAGATTTTTTAACTGATGTCAAAGTAATTAATATATGAATGTATAGTTTGGTTATACAAAGAGAATACCAAGACAACTCTAATGGCTATACATATTGTACTTAGACTTACGTTCATTTATCTGTGAACTACAAAAATGAATAAAGGTTGTAAGAATTTATAACTGGCTACTTCATTTGTACTCCTGGGTCCCCCATCAACTGCTAACTCATGACTTAACCTATTAATGTCTTTCTATCATTGGTATATCTGATCTTCCTGCTGCCTATAGCCACAGGACTATACCTTAATTCAAGTCCACTGAGGGCAAAAGATTAATGAAAATGTCTCTATTTATTTCCAGAGTCCAATATAAGCAGTACTAAGACCAAAAAAACCCCACAAAACAAACAAACAAAACAAGCCCCCCCCAAAACCTCAAAATAAACGACCAACCAAAAAAAAATTTAAAAAAAAAACCAGACACACAAAAAAAAAAAACAAAAACAAAAGATACCAACCAAACAAGAAAACCCAAACCATCACAACAAGGACATGTAATGTCATAGGAGTCTCTTCTGATCTCTCCTTTTCTTTGTTTTTTTTCAACTACCTATTCTCTACAAATACTGGACATAAGCAAAGCAAGTCTAACTCTACTTTTTTAAAAGCACCAACATTCTCAGAATACTTCTAAACTTTTTAATATTTTAAAGGAGTCATACAAGAAAATCTTTAAAACCTTAGTTAAACTGTGAGGTAAATTTCCAAAACATACACAGTAGGTAAACCCTACCCAATATAAGTGAGGATCTGCCACCAGCTGTGGTGTTTGCCAAATCAACTGGATTTATGTTTCAGGTGATCATTTCAGATCAACATTCAAGTTTACATCACACTAGTGGTAAAAACAGTGTGTTTTTTCAATAGTTTTTTCAGGTTTGAGGAAGGGGTTTTCTTTGTTTTTTTATTTGTTTTTTATGGTTTATTTATTTCAAACCTCTAACTCAGTATTTTCTGCCTTGGGCTCCCTTTTACATCTTCCATGCTTGCAATATAAGAAATATTCATCAACTGATTGATTTCAATGAACCTAATCTTCATTAGACTCAGTAGGGAGGACTGAATTAGATCCTGAGATCACTGAAGGATAGTGTCAGAGAAACTCCCATATAAACTAGAAGGTTTTCCCTGCCCCACAGTAATCCTTAGCACTTCGGGATTTTTTGTAAACAAAAATCTGAAACACATAAGTTTTAATTTCCTTTAAAAATATTTAATTATAAAATACTGTAAAAATGAAAGAAAGCATTAAAATTCTTATATTGTACATGTCATTTGTGTTCACTCAACTATCTCATTTATACGGATTTCATGTACTCAGTATTATTAGGGTCTTTTAAATCTTTTACCAGGTTTTTTTTTCCTACAAGATTTATCACAAAAGTATGTTTTTCCAACTACCATAGCTAAAATGTCTGCTCTAAAACTTCATCATACAGTAAAGAAGATAGATATATTCCCAGTGCAGCCATTCACCGTCTGCTTAAGCAAATACACTTCAAGATGCTTCTACAATTGTGATAAAGTGACAGCAAATCTAAGAGCACACAGAGCTCATATTCTAAAGTGATGATTGTACAACTATAGTTTGCATCATAAGGGACCAATAAAAATCTTTATGTTCTGTTTGAATGGCAAGGACTTGTATAAAAGAGAAGACAGAATAGGAAAATAACGAAGAACTGATCCATTCAGCAGTTGTCTTAAATTTAGAAGCACTAATGAAACGTCTTGACCATAATTAGTACTTAACACCACAAGGATATTTTTCCCTCTTTCCGATTTTTTTTTTACTGATATACGAGGCTTTCCATTTTATTAGATCCCAGGAGTGTTTTTTTCTCATTTTCCAGGTGGGATTAAGAGTATGGAGTGCTCATCATTAACAACACTTCTGCTACTCTCCATGCATTTAGATTTTTATTCTTCTAATTATCAAAGTGATGACCAGGAAATGCTAATTCACAGCCTCCTCCTCGCACAGTGAAATATCCTGACAAACAGGCTGAATACCAAGTGAAAACCTGCAGTTTTATTAGTCAATAGCGCTTTGTCTATTCTGTACAACAAACATTATTAGACAGATATCAAATCTGTATTAAAACACTGCTAATAGCAAAACTTCAGTGCACTGCCTGTTTACCAGGAGTCTTAGTAATAACTCTATAGAGAATACAGCTAAGAATTCTACTGCTTTAAGGCCAACATCAGCAGTTTTCTTTGGCATAAATACTTTTTCTTGTAGAAATTCAGCAGACTTGGTCTCTAAATGGTGAGAAGAAAAAAGAATCTCCACCATCTGTTCCAGCCCTGAGGGAAACAAACTTTCCTGGCAGTATATAGTTCAGGATTTAATTGCACCCAAAGCCAATACAAATACATGCAAAAATATAAAACACCGCTCTTAGTGAGTGGAAGTTTTGTGTTATTCTACTTCAGCTTATTTCTTAGGGCTATAGTTTAACTTATTTTTGCTGTAATGTTTTCCTTTATTTCTGTTGTTTGCTTTCAACAATTTTAAATTAAATCCACATAATCATTCCAGATAAAGAGAAAACCAAAGGATCTAATTAGATTTCATTGCCCAGTTTATCAAATTGTATTTACTCTCTGCATGAGTATCAGGAAAAGCACATTTGCTAAGGTCTAGGAGAAAGACTAGCTTCTTCATGAAAATAAAAACTTCAAATAATATAAATTTTATAAATTTCATAGAAATTATTATAGATAACCAGTAACAAAGCTCTGGTTGCAATGACAGCAAAAGGGAGAAGTTCGGAGTCAAACAAGGAGAAAAATAAATTAGAATGAGGTAAAAATTTACTTTGATTTTCTGAAATTAATCTTTTAAAATCAGTTTCAGCTGGAGGATTCTTTGGGCCATTCTACATATATTTAACTATGAGCCACATTTGTTTTATCTCAGGATAAAGTCTGATAAAATACTCTACTTTTATTGAAGTTTATTTCAAAAGGAGTATTGTATAATCGACAATTCCATAATAAAAATGCTGGAATTGAATCACTAATTACAGGTCTCTGTCAAACTTTAAATTATTATCTTTTGCTTGCAATGTTTTCTGTTACAGAAGTAACAGTATAAGCTCTGGTTACAGTAGTATAAATACTTTATTTTTTTTAAATAAGGTATACAAAAACTACCAAGTCCTGACAATAAATATAATATATTCAATGTTCATCAAAATCATGCTACTTCATTTATTTTATTTACCTGTCTATGACACAATTAACAGAGTATACTGCCCAAGTCTTCTTCTGTAGAAAGTGCTTGTGGCTACTTATTTTCTAGTTGCCTCTAATACTTGTTCATACCATAACTTTAAAAACATAATAATAACATGAGAGCTGCCATCACAAGCATGGTGGCAGGAAGTTTTCTTTGTATCACAGTGTGTTCTAGTCACAGGATGAGAAAAATGAAAGGAAAAAATTGGAAATCATTTCAGTAGTGATCTACTAAGAAACATAATTTGGAAGCATCTGACTCTTGCATCTCATTATTTCTTTTCTGCACTTTCTATCAGACTCCAAGAAAGTTGAAAAAACCCCAATATTTACAGATATTGACAGAATTTGCCTAAACTAGCTGCTGTCAACTGAGTAGATTAAGTTTAAGTTTCTTTGAATCAGTTTCATTTCTCAGGTTCTACTAAGGTGCTACACAATAAAACCAAGCAAATAAAGGCAAAGCTAGATTTCTAGTTTAGCTGACTGTAAACCCCATCTACCATCCTATGTTAAAAGAGAGTAAATGGCAGACCACAAGAGAAAACCTTTTAACTGACAGGTTTTTATCCCCTGTTTTATACCCCATCCACTATTATCTACTAGAGCCAGAAATGGAAATTAAAAATCATTTTTGCATGCCTACTTCTCTCCAAATTACTCAGATTCTGTAAAAGAAGCTATGGCTTTTTTTAAGTTGGTATACCGTACACTAGCCAACTTGAATTACAAATAGCATGCCAGTGCCTTGTATATGTATCCAGTTGCTAATGATTTTTAAAGGCCAACAATATGTTCCATCAGAAAAATTTCCCACAAGACCTAATGATAATTCTGACGTTATTTAATTAAAACTTTTTAAACTTTGCATTAGGCCAACCAATGTTCAGTAGTTTAAGATCTTGTGCTTACTCTAAACTTAAAAATTATGTATTCCACTTAAATGTCTTCCTGAATACAAGGCTTCTTTTATTTACTATAAATTTATGATAAAACAGTTTAAATTTAGTTTTACTGTGTAATAATTTTCACTGTCCCATGCCACCAATTTGATATAAAAAAGAATTCTCTAATTATTTTAATAGTTTTTTAACTGGCACCAAGAAGTTTTAGGTTTGAAGTACAAGGAGCCATAGTGCCACTACATTATGGAGTAGTTACCTTTCTTTTTCCAGTTTTAAACACATTTTCTATTCTCAATACTAGGCGATACTAATATATATTTTAGAACATCATAAAAGAAGCTGTGTGGTGGTTTTTTTGCCTTTTCCTAAACTTTTTTATAAGGGCTATTTGAGCTCAGAAATTGAGACATGATTTGAACCATACCTGTACAATCCTTGTATTGCTAGAAATGCATCAACACTTTTGTGACAGTACTGAAAAAGCAGGAGAGCAAAGAATATCTATCCTGTGAGTGGCACTGCCCTATCTGCAGGCCCAAGGTACCAGGTTAGAAAGAAGGGCACTAGTAGGACTCTAATGCTACCTGTCCACTGATAACTCTTTGCCAGAACTCTGCTTCTGTTTCTTTTCCTCTAACCTCTCCAATTCCTCCTCAACAGTACCAGAAACTACTGGCTGAATTTCAGCACCATGCGCTACATTCTGTTTCTTTAAAATCAGGCCGAAGGTGTATAAGAAGTAAGGATGTTTTTTCAGAGATGCTTATCCACAGAATGGTTGAGGTTGAAGAAAGAAATCACCTGGTGCTGCTCCCTTGCTCAAGAAGGGCCACCTAGAACTGCTTGCCCAGGACCACATCCAATCAGGTTTTTAGTATCTCCAAGGAAGAAGACTTTACAATGTTGGCTGTCTGATTCAGTGACTTGAGAGAGACTTAAGAATGCAGCTTTCAGGTTAATAGAGCTTCTTTGAACAGATTCAACATCATTACTGGAAAAATTAAAGGTTTTAAAATTTTCTACCAGTGAAAATCTGTGATGTCCACAGATCCATTTCTTTGTGTGGTTTCAAACAGCAGCGATGACCTTACAAGAAATTTTAAACTTCATTAAGTTTGTACAGAGATTAGCTAGTGAACACAGATTCTTCATCACTATATGAATGTAGAATACATAATAGGTTAGAGCTGATTAAAAGATTTATCCCAGCACTGAAGGAATTGATATACAAAGACTGGGACTGCTCCAGACACTGAAAATAAGGGATGTCTTTGCAGTATATCTTCAGCCAGTCAAAAAAGCCAAACCTATATTCATAACTTGTTTCAAGATTGTCATTGCCCCATCCAACATTTTAGAGGTATGAATTCAATGCAAAGGAGGAAGGAGAGAGTAGAGTTTGAGACTTAAGTTGCAAAGAGATACAGTATCACTGACAGCAGCGAAGCAGGGTATATTGAACAGTGTTTTTAAATTAAGCTTGTTATATGCATGTTCTCATAAATATCTTGAATTTAGCCTCACTCTGCAGATCCAGTAGCAGATATTACATATGTTGGCCTTGCGTGCCAGTTAGTTTAAGCATTTTAAGACAACACTGGGGAATTTAAGAGAGATATTTGAGAAAATCTTGCACAGATGTTGGAGGAAAAAACACCAGTTTTCCAAATCCCACGAGCAAGGCAACTCAAGAAAATGAACTGTGTGGGGACAGCAGAGTAGGGGAACAGTGCTAAAATTTCATATGGTTTCAATGGGTATTAAAAAGAACCAGTTTTCTATTGGTTAGAGCATCTCTTTCCAACAAAATGCTGAAAGAAGTAGCACACCTGCCATTAGCAGTTATTTTTACCACTCTGTGAATGTGCAATTACTAATGTTATCTCTGCATGAATTCAGGATTTAATATTAATTTTTTAAGTGTTGCACTAAAGTGAAGATATCTAGATCATAGGCTGAATTAGTAATCTAAGTCTAATAATTCCTATGTGCTATCAAATGTGTTTTAAGATCAAGCAGAATCCTCAAGTTCTGAAAGATTTTTTCGTATTTCTTTTCACAACACAGCTTGTGTTGAACATACTTCTGGAGTGATAGTTGAAGCTTGACACTTTATTGGCAGCAACCTTAAGGGTGATGTTATACACAGAAATTCAGGCTTTCAGGAAGAGTGTAATAATGATGTTGTTGAGAACTTCTACAGAGAAGCCAACTGATAGCCAAAGTAAAAAAGCAAGTGCATCTTAGTGCAAAATTTCTTTTGCAATGAAAATATTGGATTGATATTCAGATTAACATATCCTAAAATTTCTTTTGAAAGACTGGCTAATGAGTAAACTTAAATAATGTGTTTAAGATTTATATAAAAGATGAGATGAAATATTTATTGAAGTGAAACTGGTAAGATGACAGAGATTATATGCTTGCTTTTGAAGTATATGAACATCAAATAAGATTAAATAAATGTCAGTGCTTCTAAATGAATGTGCCAATATTTTAAGTACCAGTCTAAGATCACCTAGGGCACAAATCAAACATATACAAAAATTTTAAAATTACAATCTTTGAACTAATCCTGTGGAAGTCACTGTAGAGGCTAGAAAGGAATTCTAGATCTTTTCTGTGGGATAGTATTTAGTTCACTTCAACTCATTTCCCCCAGCCCTCTTTAAAAGGAAAAGCCTGTAGGCTTTCCACACTATAGTATTTACAGTCTACTGCTGAAATCCTGTGTTGCTTTAACTCACAGGATCTGCTGTATGTCAAACACCCAAGCTTGCTTTGAATTTCTTCCTGCTTTCTTATTTCATAATTTTTCTGTCTTTTCTTGCAATACAAGGCAGCCTATTCATATCCCCTCTTAGCTTGCCCTGATGATTTTGTAAGAGGCCTTCATATCCTTTTTAAGCCATTTACTACTTTTGGTCATTCCTG
>NW_008240226.1:1797560-1807875 GCF_000691975.1 Corvus brachyrhynchos
ATTCCTGCTACTGTCTTCTGAACTTTTTCCAGTTTTCTCATACTTTGAATTTGTCCATAGTCCGCTCTTATCCTCTGCCCTGAACAGCTTAGTATTGGGAGCAAGATTTCCAACCTAAGTTTCTACTTTGTCTTTCAGGAACAGTCAGGGGAAAAGCAAATGTTGCAACAGTCTTTAGATATCTAGATATTTTAGTAATAGTAGTAAGAAATCTGAAGATCACAGACTTTTTAACACAGGAAAATATTCACCAAATGATAAATGAGACAAAAATAGAAAGAGATTAAAATAATGTTAATATCACAAGGATGTCACAGAAGCTACTTAAAAGTAAAAAGCTTACATATGAAGTAAACTTTATTCCAGAAATAGTCTATAAAATTCAAAGTATATAGGAGTATTTGCTATATTCCTGAAGATTCAAAGCAAGAAGCTCAGGGTGCATAGAAAACACAAGATGAATTTGTCATGGACAAGTTTTTAAACTCTTACTTAGATTTACTGGCCTGGGTTTAGGAGAACGGAGTAAAAGAAGTGAACACAAAAAAATTGTAACTGAACCTTATCTGATGTCCTGAGAATGCCATTCATGACCCAGTACATTGTCCCACATGAGTCCAGCTGAACTTTAGAGAAGCTGAAGAATAATGTTTCCAGCCTTCTACATTCTGCACAAAGCCATTAATTTCACAGTGCCACTTCACAGAATAAAGATAAGGGTGGAAACACCAAGTAAAATAATTCTAGGCCATTCGAATCACCATCCTCGAATGCTTGTTAAAGGTACGGCTAGCAAGAGCCAGGGGTTAGTCAATAGTGTCAAACACACAGAGTCAGATGCTTGTATTGCTTTTCTTACACCCAGCTGAAGCTGCTTGGAAACACAAAGTGCCTGGCTTGAGAACATTCCGGACACTGGAAGCAGAGAGCGTGCAGAGGCCACCTAGCTTCTGCATGCTCCCGTGCTCATGCTCTGCACAAACTACTTACCCAGCAAATAAAAGCAGTACCAAAACATATCGCACTTCCCAGCTCATATGGTCAATATCAGATCTAATGAATAATCTAAGCTTCAAACTTTGAATTTTGTCATTAACCTTTCCTTTAGTTCATCATTTATGTTCCCTCTTCTTCCCCCTCACTGAACACACCATCCTGACACTTGACCATCTCTATGAATACCATTCTTAGAAAGTTCCTTGGATCACAAAGCATTTTCTAAAGAGTTCTCTTGCTTTATTAGTATAACCATAAATATTTTACATTTTTTAGATAGTTCAGGCTCGAGAGCTCCTCTGAAAGTGATTGGAAAATTTTCAATCTCTAACATGCAGTTACAGGACACTGGACTTTACCTGAGGGAAACAAAGGACTCTACAGGTAGACAAAATACTTCTAATTTAAATTCAAAGAAAAGGGGATTAAAGTAATTAGCTTCTCTGTAGAATTCATTTTGCTTTTATATGAGAAGAAATTGATACAGTTTATTGACTAACTCTCAGGGTCACAGTTGGCATCTAAACATCTAACCAAGCCAGTAGGAAAAATCGTTCAGTTTCTGATGCATCATGACATGCTAATAAGTAACTGAGGGAATAATTATAGAAGGAGTGGAGGAAAAGTAATTTCTAATTTAGTATGGCCATTATCTTGAGCCATGTCAAAAATGTATCATTTGCATAACAGTCTCAATCATCAAGGAAAGACTTTCAACTTCAATTACTGTTTTGCACGTATTCCACACGTATTTTGGAAAAAGGGGCGATTTAATTTGGTGTGAAGAAATAAAGATAGCAAGTGAAAAGGAATAAAAAAAATGAAAAAAGGAAGTAGTCCAATGAATCTCGAAATAAATAAGCTACAATAAGAAGCAGGTAATGGACCAGAATTTGAAGTTTTAGTTTAAAAAAACATCATGTCAGCAGAATACAGCTTTAACACAGATTTCACTACCTCAAAATGTATTTATAAAATGTTTCAGAAATGGCTCTCTCTGAAGGACTTGATGCTTTTTGTCTGTGTTCTATGCACAGCTTAGCTAAGACACACATTTCTCAGTGATTTTAATGGAGTTTCAACATATAAGCCAAAGATGTCTCTCATTTAGCAAGGCAATCCTTAAACTCCACTTATCATGTAAGTGTTTAAAAGGGCAATTTTCAAACCATTAAGTAGATCTCACGATGTTTGAGATCAACTATAAATCATTTGGTTACAAGATGTATTATTCAAATAATTACAGCTACCTAGCTACTATTGTAATGTCAATTAGGTAATAGAACATTAGCTTTTAAAATTTTATTCTCCTGACACAGAACACTAGTGTTTTCTAGTAAGCTTACTCATTTAAATAAGGTGTATTTCTTGGCTTCTCTCATCTTGAGCCCCATACCCAACCTAAAACCTAACATTTCTGCATCAAGAAATATTTCACCCCAAAGAGGGGAGACCAGAGAACCCAGCATGAGGATTTGAAACACAAGTACCCCAAAGCATGACCAGTCAGAGATAAAATACACCAAAAAAAAAAAAAAAAAAGCTAAGTACACAGTAGTTTGATCTGAAAATCAATGATTACCAATAAACCAGAAATTAAAAATACTTAACTGCTGTCTTAATATAGTCATTGTTGACCGTCACTACCCTATCATGTAACAGCATCTTGCAGGACCTCCTTCCCCTCACACTCTGCCCCAGTTTGGACTAGCCTCTTCTAAAGAGGTTTGTGAAAGCCTGAAGAAAGTGCTCAGAATATTTATTTTCTGATCTTTTTTGAATTTTTCTGCTCTCAGAAGCAGGTCCTTGAAATGAGATTTGTGCTAGAGGATGTCAGTTAAACTAATGAGGACACGTGGCAGTGCCCTTCTGACACCATCAATAGTGATGGGGTTCACCTTCTCTATCCAGGAGTAGCACCCTTGAGGGTTTTTTCCCATTAGCTTTTTACTATTTTTGACCTGTAACTGGCAGAACCTTCAGCTTTACTGAAGGCGATCTACTAGTGGTTAGCTTAGAAATGTTTTCTAAAAGAAAGAAGTCACATAAAAATAGCTTGACATCTTCTGCCTTCTTTACCACATAGATACAGTAGATGTTGGAAGACAGTTAACAGTCAAGAAAGGCAAAAATGCTTTAACAGCACTGTGCTCAACTACAGCAATGAAGGAGCTGGAGTTAAGATAGAAGAAAGTCAGATTGATAAGGCCCAAATATATGAAATAATATAAAAAAGAATAACTGTCCCTGTCTCATTTGTTTAACACCACTGAAGTCAACATAAGATGAGAAAGAAGAGAGAAAATGAAATAATTTACAATATTTCTAGACATGTAGTTATGGCCCAAATTAGAGAACTTGAGTATCTTGATAAATAACAATTTTCAGAAGGCATCTAAGACAAAGTCCCTCGGATACCCTAGTCCTTTACTGAAGACTGTAATTGACTACAGGAGAAACCTAATTTTTTACATTTTTAATCCAGCATCTAAATTAGGTGTATGAAGTTGAACATCATTCAGATACTCCATTGTCCACAGCAATAAGTGTGAAAGAAACATGGTGAATTCAAACCATAAAGATGAGCTAACAAAACTTAATACAACCTTTGGATGATATTTCTACCTGAAGTACTGTCTCATTTCTCATTTCCATAAATAAATCTCTCTTTGTCTAAGGGGAGAAAATGTAGCAGCTCTGTAATTTTTCCCACACATGCTCTGAAATTACTTGTGTTGCATACACCACACTAAAGAATTGAAATTAGCCCTGTAAATTTAAACATTTTGTGGTTTTTTACAGTCATTTCTTCTATCAGAGTACTGCATCATCCAAGTTCTTTTAAAGAGATTGTGATTGTTAAGATGGCAGCATTCATGTTTTGTTGTTATTGCACAAACCATTCCCTACAAGCCCTATCTGTCATAGTCCTAGAATCCCATTTTAATCTTACACTACCTCAGAACACATGCTACTTACTTAAAGCCTACATATTGTGATGATATATCAATTTCAAACAGCATCCACAGTTAGTTTTGAACAAAGTTAAACTTTCACTATTACTTATATGTGTAGTTGCTGTTAGATTTCCACACCTCCAGTTTAACCTATGGATAGCTGTACCTTAGCATTTTTTGATGAAGTTGCTGAGCTTAACATGTTTTTATGAGACACTAGATAGACTAATAAAAAAGGGCCTTATTAAAAAATTTCCCCTCCCATCAAAGCCATCCATCTTTTTTAACCAGGGAAAACACACTCAAAATCTGTCAAAGTACTCACAAATATTCTTATTCAAGGTCTGCATTGGCAGAATTCCAGAAACCTGCAAGGTATGCTCAAATTATAGAAAAAAAGAGCATGTTGCAATTGTCCACACTGCCAGCATACAATGCTCACCATAAGCTGTATGTCTCAGAATTCAGGCTGGCACCTCTTAGCATTCAGAAGATTAAAAAGTAACTAATCGTGCATGCTTTGATGAGTACACAAGGAAACTCTTCATTATCCAAATTCAAAGCAAGAAAGACCCATGTAGCCATGAACAAGCTGCTGATCTATCAACTTCAACACCAAATATGAGCACAGGTCTGCAACCTTCCAAAACCCCTCTGAAATCCTAAATTCCGTTTTTCCTGTAACAAAGATTAATATCCTTCAGGCTTTGGGATCTAAGTACATTCAGATGAACAAGGTCAACAACCACATTTGTAAGGCAAGCTGCCGTAGATTAGTTTCTAAGAGACAACTGGTTTATTCAGGTTAAAAAGGGGCGATTGCCCAGAGCATTGAGTATAAACAACAGGAAAAAAAATCCATAAGGTATCTCTGGAGTGCAATACTTACTGTGTTAACTGTTCAAGTCATTTACTCACTGTACACTCAGTGCAGACTCTATAGAGATTTAATTTAACAGCTTGAAAACACATACCCGATAGCAAATATTCCAGATATTTTTCAGCCATGCTTACCTTTAAAGAAACAATCTTCGTTGTGTACAATGGTGATCTTTTGCTTTTTCAGACAGGCAGCCCTGTGCACTTCACAGTGGTTTTCATAGAATTCTCCATCAGACCCACACACAGGTTTGTAATGTGGCTTGCAGTGCTCCATGCACAGACACTCGGCTTGGCCAGTCTTTCCATTCACAACGCAGTGTCTGCCCAGACCACAGTACTTGTTTTCACATGATCCAAAATGGCCATCCTGACCAAGATACCCTTAGAAAAAGAAAAAAAAAAGTTTCGATTTAATAATTACAATTTGCTTAATTGCATGCAAGATACAAAAAGGATTGATTTGTGTAAATGAAGTGAGACTGTCTTTTGTTCCATCCTTGATTAATATTAAACATAGGTCAACCTGATGTTACACAAATTTTGTCTCTTTATCATGACTGTTATACTTTTAATCATTGTCACAGGCTAACTGTAATTAAGAGCAAGATCTAGCAACAAGAGTTACTCTTCATTAAAAAATTAATAGTAAATAATTACTTTTTAAAGTATATTGAAGTTTGTTGCCTTAAGATTGCTATACTATTGCATGTAAGAATAATGCATTCTCTAGAATTTAGATCATAGGATGTCTCAAATTGGAAGGGACACATAAGGACCGAATCTAACTCTGTACTCCTTGCAGGACTACCTAAAACTAAACCATGCAATTAATAGAATCTTCCAGAAGCTTCAAGAACAGGCAGATAAAATAGACATTCACACATTGAGACTGATACATGAGAACAACTAGAGCAGAATAAGGCCTCTTAATCAATATGGAGAATTTTTTAAAAATCCAACAAAACCTCTGTGGTGGCACTACAAGGACATTTCAGGAAACAGAGCATGAAGAGCAGGACTGATATCAAACAAATGGTGGCTAGAAGGAGACCCATGAACTTCTAGTGGTATTTCAATGACACAAATGTGATCTGGATAGCGAACAGAGCTTTAAGAGTACTGCAGTAGAAATAGAGGCATTTGTGCTGGCCACAACTTGCAATTCCGTCTGCTCCTAAAACATGGAAATGGATTGTCTACATCAGGCTACCAAAGCCACCTGTCTGCTTTCTATCTGTGCTGCTGCCACCATGTAAGATAAGTACTGTTGTCAGTAGCAGATCTCTTGGTGAAAGGGGAAGTTCAGTGCACAGTAATATTTCCTTATTATATCCTCAGTTTCCGTTTTGACTGCCATAGAATAACTACAGCTTCTTGGCAAGAGAAAGGGTATCATGTGAAAATGAAAGCAGAATTGTCAATTGCAATTATCAATTAAGCAGGTGTCCTGAAAACATAATTGTGTCATAAAATATGTATAAAAAGACTAAAATGTCTCCAAATGTGGGAGAACTGCCCTTCACAGTTACTTCATTTTATTCTCTCGCTCCACACTCCTAATGTCCAGAACAAATACCTAGTATTCTAATTATTTGCAATACTCTCCTTATCCTCGCACGCTAGCTGAATTCATCCTTGGCTAACCCATATAAAAATAGCATGAAGAAGCAAATCACAATGCATAATTTGGTAGTAATTTGGTCATACTAGATTCATTTTCCATAGTGAAGCACTAACATGTCAATACCATAGCTTGACGCACATTTCTTCAAGCACTGAGAATTTACGTTCTTCACTTCAGTGGCAGAAATAAAATCTCACCACTTTTTCTTCTGAAGACTATGGGTCTATTAGACAACCATGCCTTGATTTCTTGCTTTCTTACACAGCACAAATTTTCTAGACAAATATACTACAGAAAGCACACAACCATGAAATTTGGCTCTAATGACATGCTTTCACTATATTACTTGATAACAATTTCAGCACAAAGTTGAGAGGACTACATATTCACCTCAGGTGTTGTATGGCTGATATAACTACACTCCAGTGATTTTTATACACATGTACAGACCAGACTGATGGTGGGTTTAACTGCTCACACACCAAAATTACTTGAAATAGGAAAACCCAATTCAACATTAAAAATTTCCCACAGGTTTTTGAAAGTATTTCTCCTTGTGCCAATGTATCACCACTATACATGAACAACAGTCATTAGCTGACAGAAATTAATGCAAACCAAATTTCCCTATGTCCTTATACTAAAGCTAATCTCAAATAAAGCTTTGCAATGTCCAAGAGTGCTTTACAGCACAGGTCATGTATTCATGTTACAGAATCTAAGAACTTCTTTGAAGTGATGAAACTTTTACAGTTTGAGGACAAAGTGCATAAACCATTATTATTTCTGCTTTCTGAATTGAAGATAAAGATCTCAGATCTCCATCTGACAACTGCTCTGAATTATTGAGAGGTGTGTGGTGACTCAAAAATGTACTGTGCTGTACGTTATGAATACAGAACTCATTTAAGACTTCTCTTGGGACTTCATCTTAGTACTATAATTGAATCTGATGCCTGAATGCAAAACACCTTCTTTCAGATAAGGGAGAATATTTTACATAATATATATAGATATTTATAATATTGGTATATGTCAACATATACCAATTTTGTACAGCAATAAGCAAGCAACTTTTCTGCCCTAATGAAAAACTGTATTTATTTTGAAATGTTTTGTTGTAACCATACAGGAACCAATAGGGAGAGCCTGAGGGAGTGGCCAAGGCTAAGGGCAGGGGGGAGCAGGAAGGGGAACATGGCATCATGAAAGCAGTGGGTTAACAGGCTACCACATCGTTTTATGTATGTCTTCATTTTATACCATTAACTATTCCGAAACAATACATAAATTTGCATACATCACTGCATATGCAACTCCTTCAACTGAAGTCTGTGGTAAAATTCCCACTGACCTCAAGAGAAGCAAGATTCTTTCTCCAGATACAATTTGAAGCCTTCAGTTAGCATTAAGTTATAGTCTTAAGTTTCAGCATGTTTACCAAGCACTGTTCTGTACTGAAAAGGAGCAGCTATGTAGTGTTTCCAGTAGTTTATAGTACATATTCAAGAAAAAACAGTTAAAAGAGTACTCTGAAACAGTCCACCAAACAGTGGTTACCAGATTACCAGATCACTCAAAACAAATAAATAAATAAAATCCATGCAATTCCAAAACAGGTGACAAAATGCTCACAAACACAAATTTGAACTAAACATGCACCCCATTATGAAAATGTAAACAAACCAATCAAACTAAAGAGCTACGGAGAGATACCAAGAAATGGGTTTAGATATAAGTTAAAAAAACAAATGAACAACCAAAATACAGCTTAAGTAAAACCAGTTTCTGCTGCTTTTCACTGCTCCAGTCCAAATTGCAAAAATCACTGTATTTGGCAAATCCTTCATTTCCTTTTTTGTTTCCAAAAAAGGTACTTCCATAATTTTAATCTTGGAATAGAACAGCCACTAAGCTACAGGAATCTTGCCATTAACAAAAGAGAAACCATATTTTAAACCAATATGGGCTATGACATGCAACCCATTCAGGAACGCCTGACTGTTTCAGTCACCACCAGGAAACTGAGACCATTACTTTTCCTTCCTGGATTTATTATTATTGGAGGTTTACTTTTGATACCTTGATAACGGATGAGGTTTTTTCAGTTTGTTGGGGTTTTTTTAGGGGTTTTTGGTTGGGTTTCTTGAATGCCAGTGTAGAGAAGTCTCCTGGGATAAAACTGCTTAGGGTGCAGCACCCATGCAGGAGACCATCACCATCACAAACACCGAGTTTTTCAGAAGGCTGTTATTTTATCTAAGCACTTAGGTTTAGAAAGTAAGTTAGTCCAAGATTAAGTTAATTTCCCATATTTAGATATAATTCAGTAACTTAGCTGAGAAGGTAAGCAGCATTGCATATTCAATATTAAGAAAGCCAGGAAGTCAGGATGACAAATAATCTAGCCATGAATGCTATACTTTACCAGGAATTGTTATTACTTATGTGATTATAGGCACATCTACATTTTTCAAATGCCACAACACAAAAATAGGGAAGCGTGTACCCATATGAGCTATGTACTCTGAATTTTCAGCCAAAAAAGTGTAATATTTACACATTCTGAGAGGATCTACAGTACTACAGGAAACAAAATGTACTTTGTTCCATCTGATAGTAAGTAAGGAAACATTCAAATTATCATAGCCTTAAGTTAAAAAAAAAAAAAAAAAAAATCACACTTTAAGAACTATCACTAAAAATTTATTACACCCAAAACAGCCAAAGCAGTCACATAGATTTTTCAGATTCTCTGGAAACTGAAAACTCTAAACAGATACCAAATGGAAGAGCAAACAAAAAATAAGAGTTTTTTATTTCTAGAAAGTAGAGAAATGAAATTGTTTTAACTTTTAAGAAAAAAAAAGAACAAATACAGTTTCAAGTTGGCAGTTGGGACTCCTCACACAGGTTTCCTATTTAAAGGCTAGTTCAACAGCATCCATAGCTGAGAAAGTTGTAGGTCACGCTTTGATTCATTTACAGCTGGGAATTAAGCTGATGTTTTAGCATGCAAAAGACTCACAGAAATATATACTTTATCCTTTTATCTAATCAGTTTAGAGAAATGTTGCACAAGGAAACTTTGGAAATTCATGAGAGTATGAATCACCATGTTCTACAGTTGGCCCTGGGCTGGAACACACATACACACACCGAGAGGCTTTCTGTATGCTGAGCAGCCTCTCACAAACTCAGACTGGTTTCTTATTTCCCTAACAAAATAATTGGCATTCATGGCTTCTACCCTAACTTGCTGCATTACACACATGTCACGTAAAACGAAGTGGCAGCTATTTTTCAAGACAATGCACCAATACTTTGTGTATTGGTAATTTCCAGGGTCAAAAGTCCTGTGTCCAATTCCCTGCTCTTCTATTTAAAACCATTCTTTAAATGACAATTCCAGCTCTACAGCTGTATCTTTGCTTAATACAGTATCCATGAAAGGCCTAACCAAGACTGTAATCCTTATTTTAGTAAGTGGTCAGTGTAGTCTCAGGTTTTAGCAGCAAACAAAATTGATCACCATCTACCATTAACACTCATAGGGCATTAACACTGAGCATGACCCCGGTATGAACTCTGAGCATCTGCTCATAAATATTAAAACTCTAGACTTTTTATATTTTTGAACTGTAGTGTTTTAGCAACAGTTCTTTAACAAATTTTTATTTCACTAGCAAGACCAGATTGTAACTATATTGGCTGAGGGTGACACTAAATCTGCTCTACTCATTATCCAGAACTCTTGGTGTACAAAATTGTTCAGAAATTTAGATTTTTTTTTTTGTACTTTGGTTAGGAATATTTTGGCCAGAGGACAAAATTTAAAGAAAAGAGTGGATTATTT
>NW_008240226.1:1808982-1838290 GCF_000691975.1 Corvus brachyrhynchos
GCCTGCCCCTTGCCTCCTGCAAATACAAAGGCTTTCTGTGGCTTCCTGCCTCTGTAAAATTTCTTGTTCACTCACAGGGCTATTAAACACCTGCTTTGATATCAGAGGCAATGCCTGTGACAACTCTGCTGCAGAGCCTTTCCTCCAGTGAGGTGCCCTGTTCAGATTTCTGCCTGTGCCAAATTCAATTTCACCACCCAAGTGGTGCTGGGCAGTGCTCTGGCCCAGGGCCCACACAGCAAGTTCTTGTGTGCCACCTCGTAGCCCAGGGCCCTGCCAGTTCCCTCAGGTGACATTACCATCCTAGCAAGGATGGTTCTCACGCTCATGGCAACCAAGAAGAGGTTGCCCAATTCTCCTTCACTGCTAGGAGGTGATTCTTGGGCACAATACTAAGTCTTGTAAAAATCTCTGTCATTAATCACCCTCCTTACATTTGACCAGTGACCATTAAGTTTATAAAATGGTCTGTGGGCTCCAGACATGCTACTTGCCTTACACAGGGGGAATGGAACATGCACACAAGGTCTGACACAAACAGCTGAATAGATTTGGATTAAGAGCACTACTGGCTCTAAGTGTAAATATAGACTGATGTCCTTTGAGCAGTTTCAAGCCAGCAATTCATTACTTTCAATTAAATCCTTAGCTCTGATTAGCATTAACTGTGTCTTTCTCACATATTATCTTTATCTTTTGAAAACTGTTTATAATTCATTTAGCATCAAACCAGTGGCAAAAAGAGTTTCTTTAACACAAAGCAGGAAACAAATTGCACGTTTGCCTTATCACAGATACATGGACCTTTATTCAAATGGTTGATTGCCTTTCAATTGCAGCCCAGCAGGCAATCCTCTATTCTGCCAAACACATCACCCAATGTCACCAAGAGCAGGAAATGTGCATCATAGCGACAGCAGTTTTGAAAAGGTCATAGTCTGAACAACCTTTCACACATTTTAGTGCTTATTTGAAATAAGGCTTTCTGACTATCACAAAGGGCTAGTTTAGTTCTCAGTCAGACAAAACAACCTAAGTATTGGTTTTGTTATTCAAAAGCCAAACTGATTCGTTTTAGCAACAATGATCAAAACAATCAAAAGTTTCAGTTGAGTTATTGACTGATTTTTGTTTTACTTAGTTAAAATTAGGAAGGCTGGATTTGGGTTCAAGAACCAAGGTTTAACTGCTGTGTCACACAATAACAATATTAACTGTTCCTCTTTGGCAACTTTTCACATGAAGGGCAGATTTGTCCATTTTGAGCTAATACTATAGTAAAAAGCTATTCTTTCCTTGATAGGTATATGTGTCTTTCCCTGTGATTAAATATGCTTCTATATGAACCAACATTATAAAAAGAAAATTTAACCCAACCCCTCATCAAGTAGCTGTCATGAAACAGGTCAGTCAATTATCCATAGTACAAACTAGCATACCACAATCCAGAGTTTATTCAGTTCCTGTGTTAGACATTGAAACAACACTGTTTTGTTGGAGTTTTTAACTTCAAAGCCCTCCTTGCAGATAAAAGCTGTGATGTCTTTCTGCTACCTTCCCCAGGGACCTGTACTAGAAAAAGTAGCACATACATTGAGCAGCATTTAAACCATATGGTTAAAGTGCAGCACCATTACTGCTCAGGGAAAGCTAAAAAAGAAATGTCAAGTATTTTCAGTTTTACTGATGTGAAACATGTGCTCTCAGTAAATTTCACATTGTCCATTTTTTTCCAGTTGTTCCTAAGGAACTGTGCTGGGCTGACCCTGGACAGTAGGTAACTGCCCACCCAGTCGCTTGCTCACTGTCACAGGAATTCAGAAGGAATTCAATACAGAATTCATTCCCTCATTTCCACTGGCAAGCAGATGCCCAGCCCATCTTCTGGGAAACAGCAGAAGTAACAGGGCCACGTCTTAACCACCAATATTCCCCCCCAGCCTGCCATCCTCCTTTTGCCCAGCTGGTACCGTGAGCAGAATGTTCTACGGAATGGGAAACCCCTTTGGCCAGTTTGGGCCAGCTCCACCAGCCATGGCTTTTCCCAACTTCTTGCTTTCAGAGGGGCAGAGTGGAAATAGAAAAGACCTCTATGGAAAGAATGTTCAGTGGTATCTAAAACTCAGCACTGTCTTGGTCACCAATGAGAGTATTATGTGGGCTGCTTTCATGCCAGAATGACCCACTACAGGAATACTGTGGGAGCTTTGACAGATTTTCAGGTATTAAAAATCCAGCAAAGGGCATGTGGGGGTGTGTGTTATAATCCAAACTGTTAATCAGTGGCACTTTTTAGAAAAAAATATACCTTTAAAAGAATATCATGATAGTTTTGTTATATGGAATTTCTCATTCAATTTCTTTTACACAACCAGTAAGATACTAATAATTTCCATGACCTTTACATGTGTGGAAAATAAACACATGAAATTTAATGGTGTAAAAATTACTAAGGTGAGATATGATCTTTACAAGCCCTTCAGAAAGAACAGCAAAACACTGCACACTTGTATATATGACGACAGCTCTCAGAGCCACTTAGCTAACAAACTTTGACACTAATGGCCCATGTGTGGATTTCGGAAAGGAAAAAAAAAAACCCACCAACAGACCAAAAAAACCCCAAAACCCCCCAAAACCCCCAACAAAACAACGTACAAAAAGTAAATATTTTAGAGGAAGTTTTTTAAAAAGTGTTTCTATAAAGAATATACATATAAATGGTGAAACAATACTATTTCCCTCTGATTTTGCTGGAAGAAAACAATCTTAATTATGCTTGAACTTTCATTACTTAATTCTGCCATTTTAAGTAAGCTAGAAGTTATGCAGAGTCCCACGCACTGAGTATACACCTCATCTTTTTTTTTATTTTTTCAGAGCAGGACTGATCTTACCTGCTCCATATATTCAGCAAAGTTGTCAGTTTTTTTCTAAAGATATTAGAATTAACCCAAAATATCTACAAATACCAAAAAATCACACTGAAAGCTAGGCAGTATTAAAACAAAAAGGCAAAATGCTTTTCCAGACCTCTCTTAGGAGACGATATTGCTCTATGGAAAGAAAAAAAATACATGGAAAAGCGAAATACCAAAACTTATTTTTACATCTATGGACGTCTATTGAAAATACCTGACAAACCAGAGATGTGCACTCAAATAAATATAAAAGTGATTACTTTCACAGAAAATAATGCCCAAGTGAGATGACTCAGTCAAGCAAAGTGACTACTGAAAAATTTTTCTGTGCTTAGACTAAAGATATTTTCTGTGAAATATAATTCCTAGGGGAAAAAAAGAAAAAAAACATAGTTTTCTTGCTAAACCACAGTAACACAGTTTCCATTTTATATCCAGTAGTCTTTATAGAAATAGTTTGCTGTAGAATTGATTATTCTCTTTTAATAAATAAGTAAAAGCAAACTAAAGTCAAACTACAAACAGTCCTATCTCCTACTTCAAGGAAAATCAATCTTACAAGAAAACCATCTATTTCTTTACGAATGAGAAAGCATTTAGCTTTTAATGGAAAGGAAAAATCTAGCCAGATATTTCAACTGTCATGTTTTTTGTTTTAGTTGATATAACTTCTGTCTAGAGACAAATTGCCCTTCTAAACTTGGAAAAAAAATACTACTTTTTTTCTTAGATAATATTAGAATTTGATAAAACCCACCAGCATTCTACATAAGAATTAATCTAGAGCTTTAGTAGTAGATAATCCTTAAGCATTTAAGAAATACAAGCTATAGAACTAATTGTACAAAAGCATAAAAGGTAATTTTAAATTACTATTCAATAGAGTGCTGTCTACAAGAACATTTATAGTGATGTGTAACTTCCACACACCTGGTTCAGCTGTTGCATTTCTTCCCACCAGAAAATGGCAGGAAGTTAAACTGAAACTTATGATCACCACAGCTGCCAAATCCCTGTCTGTTGTTTCAGTGGTTTAGCTACTGAAGTGCAGAAATGTTTCAAACGAATGAAAATGAAAATCCTGTTCTGATATTTGTTGTATATGCAGTTTCTAAAAGAAAAATTAACTTTCATGCCCCTTAATAAAGCTAAATATTTTGTTAACACATCATACTTTCATAGGTAATTTCAAGAAATTTATGAAATGAGATACACAGATGTAAAAAAGACGTAAAAAAAATGCTTTTAATAGCTAGAGAAATAAACTTTGCTATGAGAATGATTTTTTTGAGCTACTATTTTTTAAAATTCATTTAACTGAATTAAAAGTCATTTCAGGTCACCAAACCCCGTTTATGCTTGGCAGCCCTAAATTATTAATTGAAGCAGAAACAAATATTTCATCACAAATCCTTTTAAAGTAGCAATGCCATTGTAACTAAATTTTTACAATTGATTTTCTCCTAAACAGTTTAGTTGAATGACTGAAATTATAATCCACAATATATTTTCCTCTATGCTTAAAGGCTGCCTTTACAGCATTTTGAAAACTATCAAACAAACCTATATGAGATCTGCGTGAAATGACTCATTAGTTGAAAGTTCCTGGAATGACCCAGATAACTGGCTTTGTTTTCCATAAAACAGTTCTATCTCGACACTATACATTTATCCTTATGTGCAAGCATGACTGAATTATAACTGTATGATTTTTCTTTTCAATGCTACATTGTAAGGTAACATTCCTAGAGTGCCTACATTCATTTTAAGTCATGGCAGAACTTATTTCACCATCTTAATTTCATTTTGTATGTAGATGAAGTAGCACAGTACTACAGTCTAGGAAAAAAGAAAGTACAAATAGGAATAGGAATGACTTTTAAAGCTGTTTAATCCATAAATTGCCATAGCTGTTTCTGAAGAATTTGGACATTAGTGTACTTCCAGTCATACTGGTTAATACAAACTTCTTGTTGAGTTTTTAAACCTATTCTTTATTTCATACAGAATTTAACCTGCATCACTTCTTGAAAATTCAACTAAAACTAAAAGACATTTTAATAGTATTGCTACCCATGTATTTGTAAACGAATTCCACTGAATTCTGTTAGCGCTGCAATTTCTAGAAAACAGCAAAATGATGGATAATGTATTTGTAAAGCTTTCTGGAGCTCCCATCGCTTTTTTGAAAAGGAGGTGGAAAGCCCATTATCTTGAAAGAATGCTACGTATTTCCTTTATAGTTATTTTTAATTTTCCTCCTGAATCTAACAGACAGTTTAAACAATATTCATCAATATATATGGCCTATTTTTTTATCAACATAACTTAATTGGAGTGATTTTTTTCTGGGTATGTATGCCTGACAACGTGCAGGTACTGAACTTCTATCTTCCTCTCTCTTCCTCATCCCCACAAGAATGATGTACCTTTCCTTCCCACATTTCTCTTCTTGAAGAACTTTTTTGAATAGACCAAAGTCTTGACAGTAAAATTCCATCCACAGGAACACCACGAGAGCACCACAAATTAACTCAGCAAGAAAAAAAAGTTCTGTGGATTTTGTATCATAGTCAAGTTGAGCTGATTTTTTCCAAATGAGGCACACTTTCCTGTGACTTGATACCTGTGTGCTATGATAAAAGAGACACTGAAGATTTCCAAGGCAGTGATGCCAGCTGAAACAGACAAAAATGTGCAAATAATTTAGCAAAGTGTTAAGTGCACCATCTGAAGTTGTGTCAGTACCATGGAATTCCTGCAGCTAACACAGAAAGCATTCCAAGTGCTAATGACTAAACTCTTCATACTTTCAAAGCCGCAGCTATATTTGGTTTGTTTCAGTTCCTTTTTTTCTCCTCTAAGTGGACTATTTGCCATTTTATTTGGGCATTTGCTTGAGGACTGTAAAAATGAGAAGTCATGATGTAGGGTTTTTTGTATTTCTATAATTTCTGCTTAGTGAAATCAAGGAAATATCATTTTACGGTACAGACATTAACAAATAGCTCATGAGTGATCTTAGGCCTCCACTGATACGAAAGTAGTGTGACTTAACTGTTCTTTGAATTAATGCATGGTGAACAGCAGAGTTTTTAACCAGTACAGAGAGCAAGGTAAGTTCATACTGAACAAATGTATAACAAAACACCGCTGTTCCCTCCGCGGCCAGGACCACATCACAAATAGTCCCTCCGGCGGATCCCTCCGCGGCCAGGACCGCATCACCGCGGGTCCCCTCTGGCGGATCCCTCTGTTATCAATGGTATTGTGATGTTGGCTTTTCGCATGTTACATCATTGTTATGGATTTATTGTGATGTTGGTTTTTTTATGTTCCTTAATGTTAGAAAAGCTTTGCCTGGGTTCTGTAATGTAATGCTGTAGAATGTCTGTAGTTTGGGTGGTGAGTTTGGGAAGGATGGGGGGGGTCTTCACATTCCTGGAAAATCTTATCAGAAGAAAAGAACCCGAAAGCAGACGGAATGGAGCCAAGGAAAAAGATAAGACTGATAAGATGATACTCAGCAACTCCAAAGAATTAATGAATTATGCATGATGGTGATGAATACGAAATAAGTGATGTACTTTTACAGACGATCTTTTGGATGTAAAAGTGTGCCTTTGGATCTCTGCCGAAGCACCTGGCCGACCGTAACACCCTTGTTGCTGTTGTCTCCTAATTGTCCCTTTTATTAAACTTTCCTTAAAATTTTACAAAGAGCGAACCTCGTTTTTTACAACAGAGAAAATTCTCTCTTTCTGAGATTCACAATTTACAAGCACCTACATCTTTATGCTTAGTCAATCACAGCTTGCCTAATGTGAAAAGATTTGGCAGGTAGCTTTATTATTCTGAATTCATTTCTTTTCCCTCTCTGGTAGCACAATAATGAAATCCATTATTATGTGATTCTGGACGTTGTGACAGAAAGTCATGCTTCTATCGGAGTCCACCTAAGCCAACCCGTCTGACTTACACTCTTACAAACAATGCATGATTGGATGAACTTTGAAATACGTTTTGTATTCCTGCTATGTGAGAAATGAATAGCTTGTAAACATCACAGATATAACAATTCTATGGAGATGAGAAACAGACTACCACAACTCTAAAAATTAAAAAGTGATGTGTAACAAAGTAGGATGCTTATGGATTTGTTTGAAAGAAGACTAGCTTCAACATGAGCTGATGATCTGGAGATGTGTCAAATAGTCTGTTCATAGAGAAGAGGAAACATTCAAGCTTAATAAAAATTACTATTTCTCTGTACAAAACTCCATTTTAAAACTGCCCATTTATATGTTTAAGTTGCAATCAGATTCAATTTCTTTTTTAAGTAGAATATTTCTGAGGGATCAAAAGGAAAACTGCAAAACAACCTTCAGATCACATTAATGTGAACAGTTATCATGGACAAACCACAAATCACTGATCATTAAATAGTTCTTGAGAATAAAGGCAATTTTAAATTTAGGGAACACAAAGATCGAGAATAAAGGCAATTTTAAATTTAGGGAACACAAAGATCCCTTCAAGAACCCGTGAGCAGGTTTTTCACGGCGATCTTTGTTTCTATGAAAGGGGCACAAATTTGGGAGGAGGTGTCAGTGCTCATCAGTTCCAGTTCAAGAAGAAAAGTCAGTCAGTTGCCAAAATTGTCCCCAAAAAATCTCTTGTGTGAGACACCAGGACTGTGCAAAAGGAGGGTGCATCTACCACTACACATATTCCTACAGCAGAGCTGGTTCATTTTCTTTTCACAAATATCGATTAAATTTTGATCAAAAGGTCATCCTAATTAAACCATCATTCCGAAAACAAAATATTAGAATAAATTGATACAAATGGACTCGTGGGTATATCAAAGGTACCTCAAATAAATCTAGTACTTCTGCCACTACATAGAAGATCTAAAATCTTTTCATATTTTCAGTTATTGAGTCCAGAATTCCAACACTTTGTGCTTGGATATAAAATACTCCTATATCTGTGCAATGTAACAAAACTAGAACAAAAAGTTAAGTGATATTTTAGTGTTAAAAAAACCCCAAGCCCCCAATTATATCTACATTCTTCTTGTGCACATTAGGGCCTTCTCCTCATTATGAAGTCAACCTTTTTTGAACTACTTGACATAGTCTCATATGTTCTTCTTTAAACCCAAAGGGAGGAAACACCATATTTCACGAACTTTTATTAGTTTGTATACTCATCAGGCAAATCCAATCTCTGAATAATAGTGGGTTTTATGTTGCCTGCAAGTGAGCAACGTGCCAAAGCTACTAATATCTAAAGATTAAAACCAAAGTAAAATAGTTGTAAGTTATCTATAAGGTATTGCTAAGGGCCTAGAATGGTTTTTTACGGTGTTCCCCCATACATGGTATGCCCATCCTGAGAATAATTCCATGCATAAGAGGTAAACTTTAGAGTAATTGCTAATAAAATTAGCAACTGCTCAGTATGAAAAAAGAGTATAAGAAACTGATCTAAAATGAGAAGTAACTGAAAAGGTGAGGAAGAATATAGTGTGTTATTTAAAAAGGCCCAAGCATGTCTTTAATAGTAAAGGTAAATATTTCATTAGGAAAAGTTAACCTGTCACGTAAAGAATATTCTGCTGTACTGCAGTTGTCCTCATGCTGTGTTTGCTAGGATTCCTATGAATCTGGTCTATGTAATATATGACAAGTGATTCCACAAAATCAAAATTGAACTTGTTATGAAGACATATATTGCACTTAGCAACACGAAGGAATAACCGAACTCTGTCCAAAAATCAACTCTTTCTTCTTGTAGGCATTCTGATAAAGAACATTACAAAAATCATTATGTTGTTCTATGTTTTTGTCAAGTATTTTATAAAATCAAAGGAAATGAACTAAAATATTAAGGAATAAAGAATCCTGGTGAACAGATAAGAATAAATACACTTTTCTGCTAGAGAGAACTTACCCTTCAGATTTTCAAATCCCACTGCAAGTTTTCCTGCATGTGGTAAGACCACAAAATACAGCAAAAGTCATCTCAGTTGCTTTCTTTAACATTCAGTACACTTCAGGGTCACAGAAGAATTTAAAATGCACTAGTAAGCATTTTGATGCTAAGGATACTGAGAGAATAACGATCATATGGAATGAAGCTGACTGGAAACACTGTTCTAGCAAGAATCAGATAATGTAACATAGATCTTTATTAGAAAATATAAATTTGTTGGAAAAAATTCTCCATGGGAAGATATTAACTTGAAAAAAATTGACCAGGTAAAGTAGTTGAGACTCCAACAGACAGTAGCCTGATTTTTGCTGAGGGTACAGGATCCTAAAACAGCTCACATTTAAAATACTTGAAGGCAATAAAATTTACTGAGGGTAAAAAGCCCCTTGGCTCTGAACAAATTGCAATTCTGAGAAGTCTCAATTCGCTGTCACTATAAAATTTTGATTCACTTCTGAAACAGAAGAGCACCGTCAACTTCAGTCAAAAATTTGTCCAAGCTTGAGTATACTTTTGATTTTCCCCATATTGGGAAAGTCTTTGCCATATGTCTCTGATATAGTGCAGTACTGTACTGGAAAACAAAATAGTTCCCTTCACAGCCTGCTTTTCATCAATACTACTCACAGTAATGGTACTCAGTAGTATAAAGCTTCTTAACCCAGCTAGAGTTAAGATTTAACCGAATAAAAATCTGACAACACATAACAGAGTACAGAAGTCTTATAATCTGTTCAGAGAGCTCCTCTCTTCCATCCTCATGAAGTGAAATGAGTATCCTTTCTGGTGTAATTTCAGAAAAGCAAAATGATGAATACTACTCATTCTGCACTAATACTCATGCACATCTCTCTTCTCTTCTGTCATTTGCAACACTTTAGAACAGAATTTTGTCTCGTTACTCCTAAAGTACAGAACCTAGAACTTCTTTCTTTTCAATTTTTTCCATTTCTACTACTCCAGTTTTAAATAATCGTATCTTCTGAATGCCTCCTGCTATTTCTTCTGACATAAAAGTTTTCAGAAAGTGCAAAATGTTCTCACTCACCCAAAGATAATGTTCATATTTATTTGCTGAATTCTAGTAAAGCTAAGAAGGAATTATAATAGTTTTTGTTCCCCAGAGAATACCATATGACTGGAGCTGTTTGTACACAGCAATGCTCCTATAAACAACATACTAACACCACAGAATAATAGTGATGCTTCATAAACAATGAAGTGTTATTACAAATGCATCATTTGCAAACATATACAGGATGGCTTTCTATAAAATTTATTTAATATAGCCAAGCTCCATTTAATATAAGCCAGTCAGAAGGCAAATTTAAGCCACGTTAATGTGAACTTATTTCTCTAAACTCTAGGCACACTCCTGGTCACTGCAGTGAAACAAAGCAATTCACACCACTTTGTGCATCAACAGAAAACCATCCATGCAGGGTCACCCACTGCTCCAAGGAAGAGGTGGAAGCCTAAGGGGAAAGACCGGCATATTACCCCCTGTTGGCTAATGACTAATTTGAATCAGGTCTTCAAAGCCCACAAGATTCAGTCCTGAGATAGTTGAACAAAAATGAGTGTTAAGGTCCATATATCGACTTGCATAAGGGTTAAGATTCAATGTCTCAGACACTTTCCTGTTAAAATCCTGAGCACTCTTTACACCACATCTGAGGTGTTCTCTGTGGAAGACACACAGTCTTCCCTCTGCAGAAAAATGTTTATGATACACTTTGCTTTCTTCCATCTCTTTTATGAACTTACATAATTTTCTTTTGAGGAAATGACAATCATTTGGCTATATCTCATAAGAATTAAAAATAAAGGCTATAGATGGCTCTTTGAGCCATCAGCCTCATGGAACTTGTTTTCTCACAGATTTCTATCTTCTGTCTCTCAGCTTTGCCTTTACTTTTTACTTTTCTTTGCTCCAAAATGTTCTCATTCTTTGCAGTAAATCCATGTCTCCTAGAACATGCTACCAGGAAATAGTAGGAGTACATGGGGAACAGCCCAAACAGACAAACCAACTGACATTCCGGCACGTATACAGAGGTTAGCCTGACATTACTTATGTGCAGCACATATTGAAAACATCTTCTTTTCTCTCTGGGAGATACTAATTAAGTAGTTAATTTTGCAAAGTTGTTGACTAGGACAAACATGGCAGAATGTATTTCTAAAACTACAATTTCTGTTTCCAAATTGACTCAACCTGATCAATATACTTAAAAAATTATTATGAGGGGACTGACAGGAGAAAAAAAAAAGGAAAAGGTGACTCAGATGACTCTATAAGCTTCCTTTTCTAAAGAACCCAGACTATAAAAGAAAAAAAGAAAAATATAAATTAATAAAATGGTAGCTAATAAATAATTAACTATATACTGACTAGGAAGTACTTAATTTACCTTTGGACAGAGCTGATAATTAAGGTAAGAAAACAACTTATATGAAGTACAATAACCATCAGGAGATTTATTAAAGAGCATTTCAAAATAATTTTAATGTTACCTAAAATTCATCAAGCAGTTAAACTCCTTGTGCTAGGTCTATAAGACAATCTTGTAAGAACACACATTCCTGATGCTATTAAAAAGTTTCACTGTAGGCAGTCAGCATCTTATAAATGCAAGATGAGTACACTTCGATGTTGTCACTGGATTTTTTTGCCTATTTAACTGTGAGCTGCATTCACTAATGCATACATTTTCTTGTCATTTTTCTTAACATTAATCACCTGAAACATCTTTTAAATAGCCCTAAATTCCCTATTAAAAAGAAATTCTTAAATTTTATAGACATTTGTACACTTGCTCACTTCAAGTGTGAGAAGGTCAGAGCTACAAAAACACAATCCTTTTAAATATGCAATCCTCTTAAAATTAGTATCTACCTGTAACCTGTATTTAAATAACAAATGACTTCTGTGTCAATGTTCATGTTATAAATGTTAATATGGCAGTAGAAGAACATGAAGGGTTCATGTTCTAAACACTGACATCAAACTTTTGAAGCCTGAAATTGCAGATAGGTTAAATTTGCTGAAATCTGTACTAAAAGCCATGTGCTAGCCTGAAATCTCCTTCATCCAACCTTCAGATTCCTCAGCACACCAACATAAAACACTCCCAATCTTTGTACTTTCTCCTCAGGGCTAGAAGTATCCATTTTTCTCTGTGGTCCTATCATAAACAGGCTTAGGGGTGTATCTCTGCTCTATAATCACAGTGAGATTAAGACCCTGCTTACATAAAGACACAGAAGGAAATCCTGTGTTCAGGGTAAATGACAGAATGCAGAAAGGTTACAGCTAAAACATTGTTTCAGTAAGGTAAAAAAATGCCAGGTTTTCCTCCCTTCATTCTTAATTTTCTTTTTTTTCAGAGCCTAGAAAATTTGGTTGCAGACAAACTTTTCAGACTGCTGCCTACAGTTGTGACACCCATGAGTACGCTGAATGCTTCAAGTGAATCACCATCAACATCACAGTAGCCATGTTACCTTTTGTTCCTAATAACGAGGATATATTTTTGCTGCATGGTACCTTGGAATGACTACTGCTACACAAAGGCTCAGTGGATTTTGGAAATGAGAATGTTTCCTTTGTTAGGTTGCAATTTCTCATTTAAGATGCCCTAACTAGGAATACTGAGCTCATGCTTGTGTTGAAAACTCGCCTAAAGGAATTCCCAGTATGTATTAAGGATGCTCCAGCTCTCAAGTTTCAGGGACTTTAAAATAATACCAGGTTTTTTCTGCAGTAAGGAGATAATGTGAAAATTGGGTTATTTTCTTCTTTTGTGGTATTATCTCATTTAGTTTTAAGCATATGTACTTTTCATGATACAGTCTATTTGCATTTTCACTATGTTTCACTAAGGAAAGAAAAAAAAAAAAATTATTAAAAAAACCAGCACTGACACTCAAGGCATATGCCTCTTAAATAATTTTGTGTTCTATGGACAGTGTAGCTAGACGGGGGATGGAAGGAAAATGACTGCTAGCATAGCAGATAAAGCATAAATTCCTATTAACTAGAAAATGTGGCATAGAAAGTTCATTTCCTATTTTGGTGGATAATGTGACCAGCTCCCAGAAAAAAACAAACAAAAAAAGGAATTAGTACCATATAAAGACACATTAACTACTGAAATGAAGGTTGTTCTTATTTGCACAATATCCAATCCAATTTTAGCTATAAGAAATTATATAAAATGAGACTTGGAAAGAAAAGCACTGCTCTCAAATCTTCAATTTTTCCCACTGTTTTTCATACTACTAAAACTTCTAATACCCATAGTCATAGATATGCTTCAGAAACCAGGTTGTCTAAGGTATGAGGTCTGGCGACTTTTTATGCCTTTCTCCCTTTGTCTCTAAACCTTGGAGACTAGGTGAATGAAACTGGTGTTTTTCTGGTTTTACTTGTTTATGGTTTGTTTTTTTTTTTTAAACTGTCTAAAAATACACTCAAGGTGTACAGATAGTGTTGACCAGAGTTAAGCCAACATATGTGAGCATACCCCTCACTATGCTAATATGCTCTGCATTCACTAAACCAACCTATGCTATATGTACTGAAAATAATTGTTTTTCAGTTCTTATAGCTGTCTCCCTAAAGTCAAGAACATAATGATAAATTGCTGGAAATATAGTAATATTTACAACCCCTGAGACAGAATGGAAATATTCAGAATACAAGTTTCTTATTATTAGACTCTTGGCACTGCTTCGTGTCAATGTTGTTACTGTATCTCCGAGAATGCCTTTGATTTTCTGAGTCTTTCCTCCCCTTTCTGTGTCCTCCATTGCAGTTGGCAGTTGTATTGGTTTTGGGGGTTTTTTTTGGTGTATATAAATGTACTTCATACACAAAACTAAACTCTGAAAGAGAGAGGCTGATACAGACTGTTGTTGCCTGATTGTTAACAGAGAAATTCACATCAGAATTTGACCTGTGAACAGCCTGAGTTCTGTTGTCTTCCAGGAGAATTCCAATTTTAACTTTAGATGGTTTGGGGACACATAAAAATTGCCTGTCTTCTCTATCATATAGTGCCACATTCCAGAAAAACAGAAATATTGAAATCGATTCCTGCCACAGAAATGAAAAATAAACAAATGTGAGATTCATTTCTTCAAGTTGAAGGCTGTTTGTCATTTAGGCAACCTCAATATGAATGCAATCATCTTCCTGCCTATTGGCATAAATCTAGTTCTTCTTTTGCACATTCACCTGTAGATTGAACACTAGATTCAATGAGAATGTAATACCTTAAGCATATAGTCTTGATTACCTAAGTTTTTTAACATCTGTTGTTCATGTTCCTAAATTTCCAATACTTCATTTTTTTCTCCTCTCAAGCAGAAACTAGTGATCCCCAGGCAAAATTATAAATAATGTCACCAAATAATGTAACTTTTACTATTCACAGGCATCTAAAGCTGTAATGTAAATGTTTAACAATAGCACAGGCATTTTCTATTTTAATTAGACATTTCAGCCATGTTCAGCTGAGTCAAGTAAGACAATTTTAAGT
Source organism: Corvus brachyrhynchos (assembly GCF_000691975.1). Lineage (NCBI taxonomy): Eukaryota > Metazoa > Chordata > Aves > Passeriformes > Corvidae > Corvus > Corvus brachyrhynchos. The sequence goes on from NW_008240226.1 coordinate 1,823,450, forward strand.
AACTAGGTTTTTTTTTTTTATTTCTGAATAATAAGTATGAGACCACACCAGCTTTAGACTCTATGTGGGTTCATTCATGCTAGTTTGATTTCTTAATGATTAATTTCTATCTAGTATACTATTTTTGTTCTGTGTATTTTAGCATTGTCTGCTCCAAATAAGGAAATATAAAATAGAATTGCCACCCAGTTGAGTTGCCCTAGATAAACGATCGAAAATCCCTGAAGGGATTAGTGATTTGCAAATGTTTTAATGGTTTCCTCTGAGACAAAAGTCTGGACTCCTTTAATGCAAGCAAGGATTACACATGTAATCTCATACTGGGGCTAGATCTCCAGTTCAAAAATTCTGCTACCAAACCAGCAAAAAACCAGTACCAGTTAGGTACAGAAGAATATGACTTGTGACTTACCTTGTGGGTATAACTCAGTAGGGTGCTTTTGTATATTCTATATATAAGGAAATACCATGAGAAAAAAAGTACAGAAGTCCTCAGATTAAAGCTCTGGAGGACATTAAATATGTGCACTCAAGGTCTGTACAACCATACAATTTTTTCAGAGATATAAGATTTCTCTATGAAATTCTGGTTTGATGTGCTTCATGTAAAGTATGTATGGTCATTTAGTGCCAAAAATAAAGACACTTTATATAGAAAAGAAATACAAATGTATCAAAAAGGTAAAAGTGCTACTGATTCTAGCTCATAGGTTCATCCAGAAGTTTTTTTATGTCATTTTGATTAAGTTGCAAACCATTGTGGCAATAAACTGACTTTTGAGGTTCTAAAAGTATATATGAAATGTGAACAACAGAAGTACAGAACACATTTTTGCTACCCTGTATAATTTATGCCAAATATCTTCAGTGTGATATTACTATACTGGAAAAGCTCAGTCAAAATTCCATCTTGAAAGTCACAACTAAAGCACACAAAACACGTTATTTTAAACACAACTACTATAAAAGAGAAAGTCAAGCATTTTGATATCCCTTTAAGACATTTGTATGTATATTTGCCTGTCAAACACATGGCTCTCTGTACCAAGCAATTAGCCAATACATTTTTATCCTTGAAGAAATACCAGTGACTATTCAGACTACCTTTTAAGCAAAAAGTTAGACAAAACTGTTACTCCACTGAAGGCCAAAAAATATACTTTGATTTTCCTAATACCTAGTTTGTAACATACATATTTCTGGGTTTAGAAGTGAGCAGGTGAAACGTATTCTGCTAAACCTTGTACTTGTATAGCTGAAGGGAAGAAGCAGATCAAATCCAAATGTATTGCATATTTTCTGTTATCTGAATAATGTAAAGCCTACAAACTGGTTATCAATTTTTCAGATAACATAAAATAGAATGGTTTATTTTTTCATTATATGAATTTCATTATTTAGTAGAAGAAAATGACTGCTCCATTATTCATCATTTGCTGCTTATTTATTTAGTATAGGGGTAGCCAAACATTTTCGACCGAACAGCCAAAAAATCAGTTTGATATTGTTCAAGATGACATTCTTTCTAGCTCCAGAAAAACATGTCAAAATTTAAAAGGTGAACAAAAAAAGAACAAGACATATCCTGTTCTCCTGCTCTCAGGACAACAAAACAGAATCAATCAAACAGAAACCCACATGGAAACAATAATCATGAAACTATGAAACAATTAGTAGTGAGAAAGTAGTAATGAGAAGAATGCACCAAAACGAAGGCATTTCTGTGTGCCTTGTAAAAGAGTGGAAAAATTCTACGTATCTAAAATATTTCTGATTTCCCATTGCAAAACTGGCTTTCAGTTTCTGTTTTACACATGACATGACAAAGTTTCAGAAATCAATCCATAAGCTCTGGCATTGAAATGAATACAATGCGTATTTTAAGCTCTTGATCGTGCATCTCTGTGGAAAGACTAACAGACTAAAGGCTCTAACAAATTCAATTCATGCAATACGGACTTCAGTTCCTGCTTCTGAAAGGCCTACCTTATCCCACAGAGTTCTTGGGAACAAAAGAAATGCTAATAACTGATGGTATACAGATACTGCAAATGAAGGTTATTTTCAGTAGCTGGTTGTATTGCAATATGCTCCATAACTGAGAGAACCAAATATTAACATGGCATGAGTACTCCCTCAAATTAGAGGATGCACATCCTATAGACGGCTTTAAACTTAATGTTATTCTTGCAGCTTGTGCTGTTGTACACTGTGGCTGATAAACTGCTACTGTTTATTTTTATTTAGAAAATAACAACATATTTAGCCCCTATGTTCTCCTGCACACTGAGTGATAGAAAAGCTTTCCTCTCTATTTGTTAAGTAGAAAACCGTGCATTTCACAAAGTAGCGTTACCACAATCTGCCCTGCAATTAAAGTCAGCTTCTAACTTGAGATGGTGCACCATCTCAAGTTAGAAAACATTCAGGGCAGAATAAACAGTTAGGTGCCTGTTAGCTTTCTTTGTATGCATAATGTAATTCACCCACTCAATGTAAAGCTCACTAGAGCTCACAAGCCCTGAGTCCAAGACCAAGGAAAAATTAAGACACAAATAACTAAGTTGGTTCTAAGGTAGACCTGGCCACTTCTTCTGGCACCACTCTCAAAATAAGCCAGAAAAGCTGGATAGCAGTGAACCAACTTAGTTAATTGTGTAATCCATCTGCTGTTGGAAGATGACAGGATGTTTTTGGTCCCCGTTTTTGCGCTAAGCACAACCCAGCTCTTCTACCTCAATTTAATCAATGAATGTAGAATTTTTCTGTACAAAAGAAAGAGCATTTTCATAAACTGAATAACTGAAAACAGACACAAATTTCTAAATTACTGATCTCTGCTCAATATTTCTCAAAGCATAAGGAGCAATTTTGTAAATTTATTGCTAAGATACTTTCAAGGCACTCTGAAAAGGATTTTTTTCTGCATTTTAAATCTTTCAGAATTAAGTGTTCTAAGTCTCTGTCTGCCGTCAAAATCAAGCACACCTACAGAATCCCACTGAAGTCAAACAAATTCAATATATTCAACAAGAATCTACCAGTAGAGAATGTTTTTGACTCAATGGCTTGAAAAAGGTGATTGCACGCTACTTAAGAAAATCCTCATATTAAAATCAGGGGTTTTTTGTTAAATTCAATCAATTAACTTTTAGACCATTTAAAAATCATTAATCTATTTTGCACTACTGTTTGCAGGCAAACCAATGTTTCTCAGCAGCCAGTGTGATTCAAAAGTTCTTTAAAAAGTGATACGCAAACATAACATGAACTAAAATGGCTTCTCTGTGTACACTTAACATTTCATGAGTTAAAGCATTTTTTGGCATTTTTCTTCAAGTTGTCCTTCCAGTGCCCTATCTCAAATTAAAGAACAAAAAATTCTAAGCCTGTTTAATTTAGAATAGCAATGAATTAATCCTAATAATGAAATAACTTCATACAACGTTGTCTTTGAATCATTAGAGGATTTGCAGATAGTATCTTGTGAATGCAAACAAGATAATCTTACAAGCACAGATACCAAATAACCCTTTTTCCAAACACTGGCGGGCATGCATATTCAACAAAATGCAAATATTGACTTTTCTGATAGCAACTAGATCAGATTGCTAAGGTGTCTGATGAGACACTGCAATCCCAGTGTGGGAAACAGCACTGACCTTCATGCTCTGCATGGCAAGCCTGTAGCTTGCTTGCATTTATGATTCCCCTAAACTCTGAGTGTTTGCCACAACTGCAAGAATAAAGTAGACATGTGGAAAAGGGCAATCTCAGTCAGTACAGAAGAGCTTGAAAGAAAGTAAACAGGTTTCATGTCTCATAATACCTCTCCAGAGAGACAAGGAAAGGAAGAAATGTCATTTGCAATTGACTGCTTATGAAGATAAATGGGCACATAAAGAGACTTTTTTTTCCTTAACAAGCAAGGAAAGAGGATAACAGGTCACACACCTTGCACATTCAGCAATCAGTATGTCCAGCAAGTGTGTGGGAAAACAGACCTATGAAAAATGCTAATACTTTAAAGAGCATTCATCCAGAAGGAGAGCATGCAATCACACAGAGAGTCATGTGACATGCTTTACCAAAAACCTCCTCAAACATGCTATAGAAACCCAAATTTAAAAGAAGAAATATCTATAATACTGTATATTTCAGCTTGTATGTTTTAATCTTGAACTACATTACACTTCCAAATTTTGCCTAATCCAACACTTCAATTTGAAGTGGAAATAAAGAAATGAATGGGAAAAAGCTCAGCATTTCCTGCTACTTTTATTACACTTGCTGTAGACGACATGATACCTTAAAATGGTTGTTTGAAATATGTATTTAAAGGCTATTAAAGACTCACAAGAAGTCATTTTTTTCCTAGATTCTCATTTCTGTTCTGAGATTCTCCTTCTACACATTTTTTTGCTGTATGTCTGTCCCAACATTTTATCTGTATGCCTGTGAACATATAGACATATTTCTTTAAGTTTACTAATATATGTTTACACAGGAGTATGTTGAACCACCTTAGAAGGACTACATTTAAGCAATATAAATACATTCTCTTTAGCTTTCATCATTCTCTATTACTTCTGCGAATGTTATTTCATTAATGATACTCCTAACTATGTATGGCTTTTATTTTTGAGATGTTGGTTACAATTATAAAGAGTAATAAGATTTTTCAGTGTTTCTGGGGGAAGAAGGTCAGATTACTGCTATTTAGACCAGAGTGAAACCTACATATATGATCCTTTGAGCATAGAAATTATGATTATGAAACCAGAATATTTTTACTGGGTTTTCTTCCTCCATTTGTAATGCATTTTTAGTGGGCAATTATCCTTAAAGCTACAAAATCACAGCTTTTACATTTTATGAGGAAGAATCAATGTGTGCTTATTAGAAACTTGGTGGCACTTATAGTACAAATGGGATTTTTGTATGCCTTTCTATTTGCTAAAACTCTCTAATCTTTCCTTCCTTCTGAGAGCCTTCATTTAATCAGCTCTATGCAGGACTTTAAAAAGCTAAGAAAAATGCTTGTTTTAATATCCTTGGATATATTTATTTCTGAGATAATGAAATGTTTTCTTAAATTTCCATTAAAGCAATGCTGCCATGGATTTTATGGTCTTTTAAAAGAATGAAAACATCAAGATTTGACTGATTATTTCTAGTGGTCCAGCATTCACAATTATATTTGTGGGTTTTGTGAAAAATTTAAATAGAGAGTAACCTGAACCTTATTATTGAGAATTTTTGTTTTGAGATCCTGCCAGCACAGCAATCTAAGCCTGTGCTTTGGTTAAGTCTAGACAGGACACCAAATGCTATAGAAACAAAAATTTATAGCCTGGGCACCATACGTGCAAATAAATTCTATATGCTACGAAGTCCAGCGTGCATGAAGAGAATAAAGAATCCCACTCTATCACTTTGCTATTGAATACAAAGACACTTGCTTCTAGAATGGGATTTAGATGTGTAACCATTCATGTCAAATCTCTTAGATTATTTAAACAACAATCAGCCAGTACTTTATCAGCCATGGATTTACCTTTTAACCAACCCCTGTGCAAGAAAATTCTGGTAAGTGTATGAACAAAAATCTATCCCACTGTATTTCTTTCCCAGGCTGGAAACTCTGATCAAACAGCTTTTTGATCAATACCTGTTGCCTGAGCAGCCAAAGGCCTCCACTTATGTTGTTATTCAGGGCCACACAGAATTACAGTTTGTTACTGTCATTGCAATGATACCATATGGATATCCTTTCCACAGCTCAGCAGAACAAAATCTGGCAAACGTTATTGTCAACTGCTACAATTTTGAAAGACAAACTTTTTCTGACAGTTATCTGTCCATCATATAAATTTAAAAATCTTTAAGTATCAGTCAAAATTTACCCTATTATGATTTCAGATAATATTTTAAAAATTAGAAAAATATTTGAATCCCTGTTAATTAATAAAATACAATTCTTTCTTGAAGATTGATCAGGCCCTCCAAGGTCATGGAAGCATAGGTCAATTTACAAATATATGCCTGTAAAGACATGATCCCAACTGAATGTTAGCTGTTTTCACTCAGACTGTCTCGTAAAGTTCACTCCTTTTCAGAACCTGAAACTGAAAACTGTGTGCCCTATGACTATGAGGAAAGCTAGAAATTACTTCAAATACTTAATCTCTAAAAACCTTTGAAAGTTCAAGGGCATATCCTACCGTTGCATATTCAAGGGAGGTTGCATTTTAAGCCTTACATATATTCTCCCCTGAGAACACAGATTACTTTCTGCCATGCCAAATATTGAAAGATATGAATGGCTGGTATGCAAAAGGGAGTCAGAGCTTATACAAAACAGGACACAGGTGGGAAAGAACATGGAAAAAGAAGGCTTGAGAAAAAATGATCCAGGCCATGGCTGCACAAATAAAGTTATCTTTACAAAGGAATGTGAATGCAAAAAACCAGAGTTTTATCATAACCCATAAATTGAAACATTTTACCTTGCCCTATAAACAGAACACCTTAGATTAGTCTTCCAGATAAGAGAAGTCTTGCTTCAATTTAAAGGAGATGCTGAGTGACTCCTTGTACCATCCCTTTCAGGCAATTTCCTGAGATTTTTCTTTCAATAATGCATCACTTTGCATGAACTCAAATAAATTTGTGTACAGGTAAAGCACCAAATCTCCTCCTTAGCTTCACAGAACCAGGGAAATTCCTCCTGAAACAGGTTTAATTCAATTTTTACTTTGTTATTTGCACGCAATCACACATAGCATTTTTAATATCATATTAATTCATGCAAAGAGGAAGAAACTGCACACAGAGAAATGTCTTGCTGCGTGCAAGGAGTACTGCCTCTTGTTTAAAATAATTATAATCTACCTAACTTTTCATTTTGGGAGTTTCATGCTTTTTTCAAGCATTTGTATCAACGTGCTTTTAAGCATTCTGTTCTGCTAAGAAAAACAAGTTGTGTTCTCGAGTTTTACTTAAAAATACTGTCTGAACACTAGAGTAACCCTTCTCTGTATTTGCTTATGATTAAATTAAATTCTATCTAAAACATGAACATTCTGAAATAGATATGGTATGTCAGGTGAGATTTAAGAAGTGTCATATGTAACACTTTTTAGTATTTCATCACCTCTGCTAGGAAAACCTTCTTGATACATTATGAACAGCTGAGGGATTTATGACATTTTGTTTACTCAAGTTATCATAAAGTTGATAAACTTTTTTTATTATTTTCCTTTGTGGTTTCTTGATTAGAGGAAAAAAATTATTCCAGTTTCTTGATTTATGCTGTGATATTTAATCTTATTTTCAACACAAACCTAAAAAATCATTCAATTTCTTTAGTCGTGTATTTAGATCTAAATCTTAGTAACTCTACTGACAACTTCCTGCCAAATCAGAAGTCTCCTTTTTTTTTTCACAGAATACTGTTATGTGTATTTAAATAAAAGAAAAAAAAAACCCACCATTTTTAATAATAGCAAATTAATTTTTACATTTCAGCAAACATTCAAAAAGCTACTTTGAAAAATGACCAGAAATTTTATTATTAGGAAGAAAGAGTAGAAAGCTGTATTCATTTGCTAAAGATGTACACAACTGCATAATCAAAAAATTTTGTATGTATTTTGTATGGTTTTGTACTAATCACTTGAATAGGTACAATATAAATACAATTTTTAATGTTACTCTCTTGAATTAAATTTTGAGCCATAATATATCTATCCATTGTTTTAATGGAAATAATATCTTTAATTTAACTAGTGCACTTCCTTTTAGTTCTCATTTGTGTCATGTAGGAATATATAGAGATAGGTCTATTTTTAATATTTGATGCAGTTTAATTTACAGCTCATTCAGCTAAGGATTTAGTTTTCAGGTCTTGGGGAGCTACTTTAAGGATTAAAAAAGAAATTCATAAAAGAAATCTCATTTTTATAGATGTGAATTAAAAAGGAGAAAGACATTTGAGTGACTGCAACCCCTGGTTTGGATCCCTTCAGAAAAAGGTATAATAATTACCCACATTTAAACTGCTAGTTAAAATGGATGCATTCATTCCTTGCAAAGTTTCCTTAGAAACATTAGACTCTTAAGCATAATCTAAACAGACAGCTGGGTCCACCCTTTATGATAATGTGCCACACAGCTTTATTAATCTGACCTTTGGAAACAAATGAGAAATTTTATACTGCCCCACCATAATTGTTAGTGGCAGGCATTTTAGAAGTCTTTAATTTGCACTTCACTGTAACATCTCCTTTCAGTTATGATGTAAACATTAACAGGATCTGACACTGTTAATCATGTTCTGGTGTCTAAGGCAAGTGGCAAAAGAGTGTGCTTGGAGCAAACCAGAACACGACCTTAATGACAGTGAAACACATCAACCCCTGCTTTTCAAAGACAAAGGAAAAAACTGAATACTGTAATTGCCTCAGCCAGCATCTGAACGATATACAGCGCTGCAATAATTGGGGATGGGAGCTGAGGTGGAAATTTTGTTCAACAGACTCATTTTTCAAGTTTATATAAGTTCTGATTATCCTTTAAGTTGCTTGCAAGAGTTATTTGATAGGAGAAAATGCCTTTTTAATGTATAATCAATAGTATTCTGAAGAATATTATATGAATGCCAAAAGTAATTCTGTTTTAGATGGCATGAGTATAGAAATTTCTTCCAGGTGACACAAACGTGTCAGGTCTTTTTCTGCATAAGTGTTCTTAAAAGTTTGTGTAAACAGCACAGAAAACCCACATGCAAGATATGCTGATAGCTATCAGTGTTATAAATATACAATAAAAACCAGTGGCCTCATACCTGAATGAAAAAGATACCTATTTACAGGTATTTATTTAAAAAAAAAAAAACTAAATAGAATTTATATACCAGATCTCTTGCTTCTGAATGTTATGTATGCCTCCTCAACTTCAATTTTTCTTTCATTACAACCCTTTCTCAACTTTAAATGCTTCTTTTCAAATAGTCTAATTGAACGATTGCCTATATTGGATTTTAAGTTCATATCTAAAAAAATATTGTAGAGCTTTTAAAGGTCTCTGTGGATTTTTAAAATGATCTCTATGCATATCTTTTTCAGTGATATAAATATCATAGCCTTCTTTCTGTTCAGTAATGAGGCATCACAAGAGACTATTTTATATAAACATATTGAGATAATACTGAGATCTACTGATAAAGCAAGGGTTATGCTACAGGCAAATAAAACCCAATAACAGAAGTTGCCTTCCCAAAAATTCCAATATAGACTTTTTAGCTGTTACACTGTATACTTATTTACAAATAAAATGCAAGTTTTTTGTTTAGTAGCATTAGGAGAGTTTCTGACATGCACTTTGCTTTTTGAAAATCTATTCTAAAAGGAAAACTTCAAGTTGTTAAGATAGGAAGATTATCTTGCTTCAACAGTCTGTCACACAAAACATGAGCTGCACTTTCTATCATTCTCATTAGTTTATTCTTGGTCATAATAATTGCCTGCTACATCACAGGTAGTGTGAAATAGCCTGCTCCACCTGGCTATCATATGTCAGATTTAACAAAGTTATCTGTGGTGCTGATACAAATCATATTTTGCTCTTCATTCTGAGAATGAATGTTCTGCAAAGGAGTAGGGTACACAGAAGAGGCAGATAATATTTTAAACCAGCTAAACTTCACAGGAAACGACCCGTTTTACATTTAGATTTCTATTGTTAGTGTAATCAAAGAAATATTCACTACATGTGAGAAACATGGCATGCACAGCCTACAGACACTTCACTAATGTATATATATCTGTATATATCTATATTAAAGGATCCAAGTATACTTTTTCTGTGAATTTAGTGCAAATCATCAGTGCTCAAGAGCTAACTCAAATTACTTCATAAAGCCATCTGTGGTTTGTGTACCTCTTTTAAGATGAAAGAGGTAAACCAAAGCCATTTCTGAAAATACACATTGTCTAAAGCACAAAGAATCTTAATATATAAAATTACAAAGCTTTTAGCATTAATTTTTAACTTTAAAACCTCAACATTATTAAGAAAAGAATAGACTAACTTAAAGTCAATTCATATGCATTAACTCTTCTCAGCCTACTCCTGAAACAACACAAGACATTACCTGAAACATTTTCACTAAAATGTCCAAGTTAAACAGTAACTACTCTTACATGGAAGCTTTAAAACAAAATTTATGTGGGAAAAAAAAAAATCAAACTGCACTGCTATTCAAAGTCTTTTGTGGGTCTTGCATCATTAAAATTCAGACTACCAATACATTTAAATGTAAATAACCAAAATTGCTACATTCATCCTCTGAGTGACTTCTTTAAAGCTAGTAAAGTCTTAATAGGAATGCATATGTATTTCAGTCAGTATTCAGCACTCCACTCCCTTGCCAGTGTTGAATCTCTTCTCTGCTGTATTTGTTCCTATTAAGTGTTTGTGCACTACAGAGAACAACTTCATGAATGCCGTGGAACTTACCCTCTCTTGTCAAGTTCACAGTATCTACTTTGAAATAGGTTTAGTAATTTAACAGAATGCAACCTAAATTTTAGGAGGACACGGATGATTTTTTTTTTAAAAAACAAGATAGGGCTACCCATCTCTTTTGTTAGCTCAACTGTGCTACTACATGCAGAAATAACCATTGCATTTCCTGTTAGAATAGATATATCATTTTCGAGAAGAGTTCTTGCCTAGAATTTTGACACAGACCATCTTTTTCCCTTCCAAGTTTCTGAATGTCATGAATATTACATATGAGAAACGAACCAAACTCAGATGTACATTTCCCTGCTGTAAAGAAAATCCAAAGAAGAAATAAATTCTTTGTATGTATAATTCCTAAAGCTGCTATCAAGTCAAACACATCTCACATGAATTTCATCCTTTTATGAATGCAACAGAGCACAGTCGTAGAATATTTTTTGCTTTCATATTTTCTCCACTATCATTATATATACATTATTATATAATGTATATAAGATCATATATATATATACATTATCATATAATATATATTATAATTATATGCAGTAAATATCAGTAGTTATCTCCGTAGTCACTATTAGATTAGATGTGCATCCCCTCACGCAGTTTTAAATACTGGCAGAAATAATGGATGTGCATTTAAGAAAAAACAAAGATGCATCTGACTAGTCCAATTGATTTTTTTGAATATACACTGGAAGCTGTGAATTTTTCTGTAATTTAGAAAAAATTTTTAGTCTCATTCTGACTCTTTTGGTTTTTAGTTACTATCTTTTTAGCATATATATTTTCTCATAGCAAAAATGGACTTGGAAACTTCGCAGCCAAGCAATATAAAGTTGGAAATAACTCCTCTGTGAAAATGCATACATAATTTGTAATAAAACACTCAAGAAATTCTATGTGATGCTGTCTTCCCCTGACACTAACATACTAAAACTGCAGACAATTTTTCACCGGTATGAAATGTAGGTCTAGAATTTAGACTAAGGTAAATGCTGCAATTCTGAAAAATATTTGCACCATGCTGTATTCACTTTTTATTACTTTAGCATTTTTAATTAATTTCTTGACTAAGATAAAGTATGTTTACCTCAAGACAACAACTGGTGAGGCAAACATGTTTGTGCAGTTTACACTGTTTATGTCCATGGCATTACACTGGTAGCAGGTCTGACAAGGTTACTATACAAATACTGTGCTGTATTGACAGATAGATATGAAAGCTGGAATTCTGCACTGTCAAATAATGCTTTGTTTAAAAAAAATAAGAAAACATTTTCATAAAACTGTACATACAGGAGAGACCTTGCTCTTAACGTATACTTTCTATGTCTGAGTAATCCCACTGTTATCAAAATATTACCTAGAACTAATATCTGACACTGACTCACACACTTTACTTTCACAAAATGAGCTTCAGGCCTGTTGAAAAATAAACTGTAAGATTAACTGTTACACTAAAATTATTTTCACACATGAAGAAATTTGTTTCTTTTAAATGCATTTCATAATCTGACTCTGAATTGATTCAAATTTAGCGTTGTAATTTCTACAAGTGTTAATCATGCTAAAGCCATTCCAATATAATAATACATAGAGAACACCCCAAAACATTCAGTTAATAACACTATGTCTGTAGTTATTTTGTGAGAAAGGGAAAGGAGAATTATTCAGGTGTAAAACAGAACACCATTTCTTATGGCAATTCTTAAGTAACAAAAGAGATTTTAGTTTCAGTTGACTAGGCCTTGGAGGAGAATGGAACAGGATAAAGGAGATAGTATTTGGCATGCTTAATTCAAAAATCCTCATGCCAACTCTTCAAAGTTTATTCAGTCAGGTAAGTTGGAGCATAATGACAAAGAAAAGAACTTCAGAACAAACCCTGTAGGTCAAATTATTTAGCAGTTGCATTTCAATGAAAACAATGATCTTGGACAAACATTTACCAGTGTGTTTGCTGCTACACACAGTCTCTAAAATACTACATTTTTTTCTGAAATGTACTGATCCAGTAGAGAAGCTACAGCAGTAGTCAGTTCAGTCCAAGAGGATTGCAGTTCAGATTCTAACCATACACAATTAATACAAGTCTGTTGAAAGAGGAATTAAGAATCATTTGCTTGAGTAGACAAAAAGAATCACTGGATTCATTACAGAATGTAAGGAACTGTATTTTTTGCCACAGTTAATGGTTTTAACATGACAAAGGATGCTGATATCATGTATTCTGCATCAGAACATGCATAGTTTTATCCTTTATCAAAAGTAATAACAGCCAGACATATTGCAGGATGGATCTAACAGTTTGTTCACCCTCTGGCATTTGAGAATATCTCCAGGTACAATTTCATTTTTACAAGTTGTAATTCAAATAAGGCCTTACTGATTTTTCCCCTTAAATTCTTTCCATTTTGAACCTTTTCAAGCTTTTTTTCAGTTTCTGTCTTACATTCATCAGTGCACAGGAAAAGATCACACCAGTCTGGGATCCCAAAAAAGGCCACAAGGGTTGTGCAGGTATGCTAACTTTTTAAGGATTAAAGAGTAAGTAAGATACACAAGTGATGCCTATATGATTTCCTCTCTAATTTTGGTAGCTAAAGATTATAAAAGGAACAGATGTTTGTTAATGATATCAGAAGAGTCTCGCAGTATGTTCATTATCATAGAGAATTATGTTTTTGAAACTCGTCCGTGAGCCAACAATGGTTTTACATTCAGATTATTAAGGTAAGCAAAAAATGAGAAGTATTGAGTACAACTAGAAACTCAAGCTGTAATTAAAATTATGTCATTCAAAATTCTCTAAACGGTTTAATTTTGAGTATTAGTGATGTTCAAAGCTCAGATCAGTAGTAGCTAGCAAGCATTTTAAAAGCATCCTATACAGTTGGTACCTAAGTGCACTTCACTAAAATAAAAACCCCTTCAAGTTAATAAAATTAAAATTATTTGCATGCACATTTTGAAGACGCTATTGCAAGTGCCTATTTTCCAAATCAAAGCTGGAGCACCTTTTCTGTCTTTCAAAAGGTGTTCTTTAAGTTGCTAAACTAATAGGCAAAGTTACACAACTAGTGTACACCATCGTATCATTGTTCAACATCAACACAACAACCACCTTACTCTCAGCCTAAATTCAGATTTTTTTTTTCTCTGATTTTCCTGGGGATTTTTAGAAACATATTACACATTGCTTCTCTATACTAAAATGGATTACAAATTCTCAAAAAAGAAAATTATTGTACTGTAATTCAAACTGGGACTGAGCTTAGAAACTGATAGGAAATGCTAGCAGTTAATTGAAATATTTTTGTGGGTGAGCTTAGGAACTGATATGAAATGCTAGCAGTTAATTGAAATATTTTTGTGGCTCGTTATTTCCTGTATGCCAGTGTTTTTTCTGAGAAAAGGAATTGAGATGCCTTTCAAGTCTGGCAAATAGTTGATATGTTTCACTAGACAACCTTCTGGTACTTCAGAAGTAAAAGTTATTCAGAATAATATTGTCAGAAATTATTTCTACTTTAAAGTTTATAATGATCTTTATTAAAAGCACATGAATGTCTCCTAAGTCAAGCATAAGCTGGGAAGAAAATTCTTCCCATTGCTTAAAGTAAGACAATTTCTGATGTTTCCAATTCATCACAAAAAATATCTATTTTATTTTCCACTATAGGTTTGGAATAAAACATTTTTTTGTCTGAAGGAGTTAATACTGGAAAAGAAAGGTAAGGAAGGTCAAATGGGACTTCAAGCCAGCAATTAAAAGTTAGCAAGGCTTAGTTCGTGATCGCCTTGTTATTCCTTTTATATTACAGAAGTGTTATGAAGCTAATTTCATTTGTATTTTGCCCTGTGATAATCATTTTAACACACAAAAGATTCTCAGAAGCATAAGGAAGTTTGCCGACATATACTAAAATTGTAAAATGTTAACATAGTGTTTTACATAAAAGCAGTGCTGCTTTTCTCAAACAGTGTACAAAAAGATCTGTTATCTGTTAAGTAAAACAAGAAAAAGCATATCACAGATCAGAAAGAGATGGGATTGGTGTCAGAACAGGGTGTGTTTGAGTATTGGCTTCTATTCTGGTGTGATTGACTTAGAGGCTGAAAGCAGAAGTAACAGATGGGAAAAACAAGCAGGTCAGAAATGTGTCAGGGAGAAAAAAAACCACTACAGAACAATAAAAACATCCTTACTAAAATAAAAATAGGAATCTGATGTATTTTATAGCAATTTTAAATAAATTGGGTAAAATGAAAAATTACTAGGTATTTATAATATAATTAAAGATACAG
>NW_008240226.1:1838319-1859385 GCF_000691975.1 Corvus brachyrhynchos
TCCCCTCTTAAAAAATCCAATCTAATGAAATTATTAACAAAAATTAGATATTGAACTAGTGACATTAACTGAAGTTATGAGGCACAACAGAGACTCCAGCATTTCACTTGGTAAGGATGAGCTGTAATTGTCCTCTGAATTAAGAGGACAACACTGCTTCTGAAAGTGTCAGAACCGTTAAGAAATCACAGAAATTATTTTCTCCTTCTACCATATGTAGTGGTTGAAATATGCAGAGTGTAAGGAATATTGCTAGAAACTCGTCCTGAGAATTTCAGGAAAATTTACCTATCTCACAAGAACATATGCAGAGCACAAAACATTTAGATATTGCATGTGAACTGCAGTTGCTCACTGACAAAACAAAAATGCTTATGCTGAAACATTAACTTAGTCTTGTTTCATCTGAACCAACCAGTATTTTAAGTAGAAAAAGTTTTAAGATTTTAAATAAAAATATCTTTCTGAAACTTTGCAATTACATGGAAAAAGAACACATGAAAACAAATAAATTTAAAGAATATGAAAACATATTGAACCCCACAAAAATCCCAATCATAAATCCACATCAAAATAGCATTATGCAATAAAGTATATCTGCAGATACATATATGTTCCAAAGACTACTCTTGAGTATGATTAGTCTTCCAGACCACCAAAATCTTCCAAGTTGAACTGTCAGTTTAGGCAAACATATCTTGCAAGAAGTTTAGTAGGTTAAAAATTTCCTCAAGTGATGTTACAGATACAATCACAAAAAATTTTGTGCAGCTGAGCACCAATTTCACTGTATCATATGAGAAAACGGGGATCTCCCTTCAAGTAGAGTTTAATGGGTTCCTTTGGTTGTAGCTGCAGGCACTATTTTATAATCCTTGGAAAATTATTTCCGTGCTTAGTTAACTAAACTAACAGCTAATGAATAAGATGGGCACTCCCATCCAGGTCATTCCTTTGTTCCTACTTTTACTTGTTGGTCACATACATACCATAATGACCACCTGGCAACAGTATGGGGTGGGGTGTGCAAAAAAGACTGTCAAACATCATATATAACGGACATAAATCATAAAAATCCACAAAGAATGGCCCATTTCAGAGTCCTTCAGTATTCACACATCATTTATTCCTGTAATCTAATCTGAGTTTTCACAGTCTTTTTTGTAATTTGTATTAAGTCAGGAAAGGTTTTTGGACAATACATCATGAATGCACTTACTACATGTAGAGAAGATTCAACTTTATATTGTATTAACTCAGAAAAGAAAATTATAAATCACAAATTGGTTGAAAATGAAGGAGATTTTTTGGTTCAATTATCTTTCCCATGCACACTCCTCAAATGAAGGACCATAGGACATTCAGGTGATGTAAATTATCATATCATCATAAACGATGTAATTGTCCTGACACGGCTTCAATCAACCACCAGGTTTAGTCTGCCTTTAGATGCTTGTGTTTGGCCTCAGTGTGAGAGAAAGAAAGAAAATTGAGATGAATGAGTACTATGATACATAAATAACTGGATTAAGAACAGCTAACTCAGGTGATATGATTACACATTGCTTCATAAGGCAATAAAAAAGATATAGGTTGGTTTGTAGATCCATTCCCTTGTCTCTTTGCAACATAGAGCTGCTGCTCTTTCTCCTACCCTCCCTTTGTTTTCCTTTTAAAGTATCTCATATCCTATCTCTTTAAACAACTGAAATATCAAGAGAACAATCCTTGCTACTATTGGCAATTCTGCTTTTCATTGCTTGTTTAGCCATTTTTAACCAAGAGATTTGGATGTTCTGCTCTTAACA
The DNA here is from genome assembly GCF_000691975.1 of Corvus brachyrhynchos. Taxonomy (NCBI): domain Eukaryota; kingdom Metazoa; phylum Chordata; class Aves; order Passeriformes; family Corvidae; genus Corvus; species Corvus brachyrhynchos. Next base: position 1,840,128 of record NW_008240226.1, read on the forward strand.
GAGAGTTTTGGAAGTCTTAATTTTCTTGACACAAGGCTGTTTCTTTAACCTGGATATTCTATTTCATATAGTGCTTAGCCACTGGCACAAAGGTGCAGTGAAAATATAAATTGTAGGCAAAAAACACCCCCAGCAGTCATTTTGCAAGGCAGCCTATTAAGGAGATGATTCACTTGTGCACAAATTGGAATCACATCCAGTTTCAGATTTACTGAATGGAAAGGGAGAAGCTAAATTGATGGTACTGATGTTTTATGAAAGCATGATACCCAGCCATAGTCAAGGACACAAACTTAGTGAGAAGCTATCTCCCATCCGGAGTGCAGCAATCAGTGTTGTTCATCTCAGAGTTCCAAAACCAGTACCTAATACATTTACTTTCTAAATTTCAACCCCTTTCCTGGATATATTTTTATCATTTCAAATACCAAAATACTCAGTAGACAATCCATCTGGATAGTTTTTACCAATAATGAATGTTGCATTTGTGATAATTATACGAATGCCCACATTTTGAAAATAATTGGCACTTACCTTTATTTCTTGTGCTTTCATGATGCTTTTCCTGCTGCAATTAAGAGCAGAAAAATGTATTAATTGCAGAATTAGTTATCCCAAAAATCATAAAATCATAGACATACAAGATCCAAGTAAGACAGTCTAGTTCCTCCTCCATCCTGCTCCAACATAAAATCAACTGCACTTTGCCTGATGCCTCAAGAGTCCTGTATAACCCATTTTTAAACTCCCCTAGCGTTTTTCACCTTTTTTTTTCTCCAACCATGACTGTGATTAAGTGCTGGAACACGTTATCCAAGGGGGCCACGCAGTCTCTGTCACTTGACCTCTGTCTTGGGAGATGCTCATAATTCAGCTGCACAAGTCCCTGTAAAATTGAGACTTGTCCCCTGATACAATTTTGAAGCATGTAAATTTACTCAAGGTAGTAATCTGTCCCCAAAATTTCAAACTTTGATTTTATGATATTTGCTCAAAAGGATGCTCTTTATTTTGGGTACTGCAATTCTTCAAATATTTGCTGCTATATAAGTTTATGCTAGTAAAAATAGCACTAGGAGTAGGCTAAATGCAAAACACTTCTAAATTTCGTCCCATTACAAGAAAGAATTTTCTCTCATAATTTAAACAAGAAGAGGAAATTATGTAAGTTTTTTTCTTTCATTGCAATTTCTAATGGGCATTTTTAAGCATTTTAGCTTTTGATAACTAAGAGGGTGTACTGGTTACCCTTCAGTAGTTATTGTACTGTTTTATTTTACCTATATACACTAAGGATTTGTTATTATTGTGCTCATAACAGGTTCATTTAGTCTCTAAAGCATCCAGACTGTACACAGGAATCTGTAAAAAGTTAATGCTTCAGCAGCAATTAATACATCTTTTAACAGTATATCTGTTAATATTTTCTAATTCACAGGGACATAGAAATGTCTAGTTACCATTAACTTAAGCACAAGGCCATCTAATCCTCAAACAACTAAAACATATTGTTTCAACTTTTTCTAATTTTCTGAAATAATAAATAATATAGGTACTGATGCAATATTTTTGTTCTTCCCTGCAACCCAATTTTACAAATCTAAGTCAATAACTCTTTTCTTGGCTTTTTTTTCAAACAAGTAATTATGTCAAAACTTCTATGTATCTGGGAAGCATGTTTTCAAGTTTCTCCATGACTACATTAGAAACACTAATAAGAAATTAAAAAAAAAATACAAAATAAAATCCATTATCAGTAAAATGTGATGTACTTGATTGTAAGGCATTTTCTCATACATTTCTAGTATTTCCTAAACACAGTGAATGGTATTTCCTGAAATACTGGATATGGTATGATGTGCTGAATTTACCAGTATCAATTTTCACGCCATTCTGATTTTCATGCTATACTAAAATTAAAGCAATAGTTTTAGTATTGGTTAATTTCTTTCACGTTTCATTTGACACTACAGTCAGCATTTGGTTTAGAGGATCTGTCTAGGTATTTCTTCTAGTCTTCTAGAGGAGAATTTGCTTTTAACTTTCATTTTATGTATCTTTAGAAGTCATGGAGTGATACTTAGCCTTTAATAGGCCAGTGTAAACACAGAAGAATCTTGTTAATGATAAGCAATCTGTGCTTATTAAAATATCAACCAACCACCAAGATTTAGAGTTGTGTTAGCATTCAGATAGCACAATTTACAGGCTCCATGGACACTGTTTCATTCCACAAAACTCACTAGTCTTTTTTCCCTTCTTTAGTTTCAAATCAGAATAATGGAAATTTTTACCAATAAAGCTGCAATAGATTCTGAAGACTTAATCCAAGAATTGATTACTAGATCAGAGTAGACTTGCAGGAAAGCATTATTAAAAATCAAATACTGGTATCAAAGGAGAAAATAAACACTAATTAGGATGAGAAATACTTATTAGGAAGAAGAGAGTGCAAAAAGTTTGGCAAACTTCAGAGTAGAAACAAAATGATTCAGATAAAATTTTAAAATTTAAAAAAAACATGTTGGGGTTTTTTTAATGGAATGTGTTAAGATTTCAAGGAAAGGAGGCATTAACGGAAAATGTCTTTTCAGACCTCATCTCTTCTAATATCTTTATTTTCTTTAATTTCAGCTGAAGATTTTTGAGCAAATTTTCATGACTTAGTTTTCCTCAAAATACTCAAATTTTAATTTTAAGCTGCCATTCAAACTAGACAGAAAAAACTTTCTTAGCAGATCATAGAACAACCTCGGTGTGATATTCCTTGGGCCAAGCAAGATGCTTGCTAGCAGTGAAGAGCATCCACATAAAAAGAAAAGTCTCTATGCCTCAAGTTATTTCAAAATTAACCAGTGATTAGACAGGGTGTAGCATCTCTGAACTCAGAAATTAGCTTTCTGCCTAGAGAAACCTTGCTAGATTTGACTTTTCAACAGAAATAACAGAGTTAAAAAATGCAGACAAATTTATACTGAGGCTGAATTAAATACAGATTCCTCCTTAATACTGAAAGATAAATTATGTGAAATATTTGCTGTAGAAAATCACTAAGAAGCAATGAATTATGCTAGTGAGACAGTGTTACAAGCACCTATAACTTAGGAAAATTAATTTCAGATGCTCATGGAAATAGGAACTGCTCATCCTGCTGGGAAACAGACAAAAAAATAAACAAAAATTTCATGGTCCTGGAATGTGAGAGTGGTAAATGAACTTTTGAAACTTTAGGTAAACAAATGTTCGTAGTGACATTTATTTCCACCTGCATTTGTGTAGTTTGCTAGGCTGTTAGTGCTAGTTGGACTGAAAATAACAAAATTCTACCCATATACTATTAGAAAGTGTGTAAAAGTGCAAGCATTGTGGTAGTAAGTAAAATGTACTTCTGTATGAACACTTGTGTGGAGGACATCAGAAACACACTATTGCACATATTTCTGTTGTTTTTCTCCTGTAATTGCATTATGATACATAAACAGAATATTTTCACCTAACATGTTAACAATCAAAGAAATTATATGCAAATAAATAAATAAACAAATAAATCTATACCTATATATAAATAAAACTGGAATGATTACATGAACTGCACTACTATATTGGTACCTACTGATATCAGCCATCTGTAAGCAGAACCAACATGAACCAAACATTTTGTATTCCAGGATATTTTTATCAGCTTCAATATAGCAAAACACTTTTGAATTTAGCACTTTCCAAACGAATTAATCAGACAGGTTGCATGGCATTTTATGGGCTTATGTTGCATTACAGTGTATCGGCCTGGTGAAATGGATCGATGCAGAACATATTAAAACTCTAAAGAAACCTTTCCTGTATGCCCAAAAGGCTGAATTTAAAGTAAACTTTCCAAAGTACACTCCATGGAAGTGGAGACAATGATTTTCTGTTATGTTTGTGAACTAAAAAAAGATCACAGATGGTTTACCATACAAATCATTATTGTTACAAATCATACGTTATAAACTATTTGCAATATAAATTAAATGAGGCTCTGCAAAGAAACTCATTTAAATACACAGAAATGCTTTTCTAAGGTATGAAAGGTCCTTTTCTAGTGCTATTTTCTTTTTTGTCTTAATACATAAACACTATCAACATCTCTTAAAACAACCCAGCATTTTGACATCATCATTAGTCAGAAATGCCATGTTTGCTAAATGAGGCTGGCATACTATCAAGTCTTATTTAGAAGGGCTTCATATTAGCAATAAGGGGTGTAGAGAAGGACAGTGAAAATGACTCTTAAATTGCAGTGATTCCCAAGAAGGTACAAAGCTATTTATAGGAAAGACCAGAGCTGATCTGTAAAAGTAATTGACATTCTAGGACTAAGACAATACATCAACTATTTAAGAAACAATAAAGCCTATTTCTTAGCTCCATTTAAATATGTATCTTGTGAATTTTCCCTTTTTGAAAGAAAATTAGTGTTTGTAAACCTTGGAAGTTGCACATAGAAACATTCTGACTTCCACTTAATTCTGTGTTCTTTAAAAGAGAAACTACATGACTGTATTGCATCTAGAACCTCACTTATCATTGTGCCTGAATCATCTGCTGAGGATCTGGGTATGTGTCTGCCAGAGTGGGCTACTGATAAAGAAGATGAGACCTATTTTGTCTTTGGAAAACTCAGACAAAACGTCCTTTGCTATGCTGGTTCTATTTTAAAAGTAGCTGCCGAATTAATCAAATTCCTAGAATAAACAAAGTACTAATTAGTGTAAAGCATATGGTAGATTGTCCTTGACATGTGGCAAAAATTTAAATAATTTAATAAACATAAACCATTAATTACAGAAGCTGATGAAAAAGCGAGTGCAGTTATTTGCTTTTTTTACATTTTTTAATGAAAAGTTATCATTAGTCATATAATAGAATATAGTGAAAATGCAGAAAATCAGTTTTGTGTTCATTATCTTTAAGGCTAATTCTGCATTGGGGTACTATATTGGAAATAATAATAGTAATTATTATTATTATTATTATAATGGAATAATTGTTATTAAAGAAAATATTTCATTAAGAGAGGAAACAAAATAGTTATTGTTAAAACTTGTACAAGCTATAGTAGCTGAATTAACAATATATTCACTTAAATTAATACAGCAACTTTAATTACAAGAAATGTGAATTACAAATGTACAGAAACTTTTTATTCATGGGTGAAATAGCAGCATGGTTACAGCCAGGGAGTACAAGCACACATACTGCACAAAGCAATCTGGTATACTATTCTCAGACCCAATTTGATCAATGACATTAGGCTGAAGATTTGTGTTTCAAAGAAGTTTTACAGAATCAAACTTCAGCAGAGTCTTAGCAACTGCAGTACAATTGCAATTTAAACTAAAAATGCATGCAAAGCAGAAGCAATGACATTTACATTTGTAAAGCTATTCTGTTAAGCAGCAGTAAGCAATGCCTTGCTTCCTATCGTAAGGAAGAAAGAATGTGCAAAAAGTGAACCATTTTCCTCTTGCTCTTGTCAGAACACTATTTACTGCAGAAAGCTTTTTAGTTCAGTGTTTGCAACAGGATTCCTGAACTGGTATTCTGCATACACAGCCCAGTCTTCTTAGAGATTGCCACCATTTATAGCAGCAAATTCTGAGAAAATAATATGCCACAGGTTATTCTTGTATTGATTAAGGCATCACATGAATATAAGATTGTGTGAAGGAAACAAGATGTGAAGCAAGGTTGCTAGGCAAAAATAAGGTAATATATTAAGCTGTTGAAGTTTTCAGAATTAATGGCATTCCCAGGAATATTGCTAAATATTAGTCTTAATATTACAGTATTACAATATTACAGGCCTGGGGAGAAAAAATGATGAAGTCTTGAATTCGTGAATCTGTATGAAAGCAACCCAACAGTATTTGGGGAGCCTGGATACAAGAGTGAAATATTTGTCATAAAAACCAAAACTGCGGTGATGCAATGTTTTTATTGTATTTTGTATGTTCTTTGTACCCTAAGGGCTCATCCCTATCTTCCCCACTTCCACTCCCGGTTGATCTGTGCCAGATCCAAGCCGCTCCCCCAGTGCTCCCAAAAATGGTTATCCCCTCCCCTTGGTCTGGCTCCTTCCCTATCAATCACCCAAACCCCTCCCGGAGTTCTGGACTGTTCTGCGCCTATCACCAAAGCCCTCCCTAATTACCCTTATATGGTCCCCGTCAATCCCCCGAGACCCTGCCCCCTCGGATACCTCCCCTCTTGGAAATCCCCTAAACCTCGATGCCCCATTGGCGCATGTGACCCCTTTCCCTCCACCTCTCGAGACTATTGGTCTGCGTGAATGTCTATCCCTGTCCATATCCCTCCCCCAAAGACCCCTATTGGCCCCCTGTCAGGCCATCCCCGTTGTAACACCTCTCTTTATAGGTTGTTGCACGGATCCGATGTGTCCTTGTGCTCCTTGGACTCCGTTTGGGCAGTAAATCTGAAACTGTATCCAAAGGCAAGCCTCCCCGTAACTTTTTATCTTTCCCTTCGTCAAGGGCTGCTGACTGCTACAGTGCCTGGAGCCTTTGCTCCCCTGGGTAGAGCAGAGGCTTCAGAGGAGTAGCCTTAAAGCTCCATGCCTCCAGCTGCTGCCCATTCCTGCCGCACACCGCTGGAACCAGCCTGGGCAGTGGACAGCAGCGGTCACTGCGACACAAAACCAAACCAACCACAGAGATGGGAAGGGTGAACTGTGAAATACGCCGATTTGGTTCTTGCTTTGCTGATTTAGATCCCTGAGGAACATGAAGATCACTCACGGTAGACCCAGGAAGCTGAGTTTGAAGCAGTTGTTCTCTGTGTGCAGATTACAATCCCTTGAAAGCAAAGGGGAAGCACAGCAGAAATAAAGATCTGAAAAAGTTCAACATCATCTTGTCTATGTCTACATGCTCTGAAGGAAAACTATCTCTAGACCAGGCTTCAACAAAGTGTGTGATTTCTAGGGACGAAAAGTGGACAGAAGAAGTTCTACACAAAGATCCACAGGTTTTTTTCAATTCAGGCCTGTCTGATATACAAGTAAATAACCTAGATGTTTGCAAAGGCATGTATTATTCTTAAAGGCAGCCTTTGTGCTCAAGGTGAAACAGTTCTGGGCTAAAGTTGCTGTCTAAATTCCAGTGTTCTTCAGTTACTGAATTTAAGCAGATTCCTGCTAGCAACACAGTAACACTGTTTATACCTCATGTATGCACCATATATTGCATTCTACAAAACAACATTTCTTTTTTAAAATAGGCAGAGTCAGTCAGATTAGTACCTTTTCAAAGCAACACTTCCTTCTGGCAGGATTGTTCATGATTCACATAGACACATTTCCAAAGCAATGCTGCCTAGTGTAAAAAGACCTGCTTGCATCAGGCTGCAGATAGCTCCCAAGACAAATAAGCACCCTATAGGACCTCTAATCCCTGATTACTCTTGCAGTTGGAAGGTAGCTGAGAAGTAGTTTTGGGGTTTATATTTAAATTCAAGGATTCTTATTTCACTAAATCATTGGGGTTTAACAGTACTATAAATTTGTTGTTGTTGTTATTTTTTGTTTGTTGGGGTTTATTTGTTTGTTTCCAGTGTAAGAGCTTGTCCAAGAGGAACCCTAATGATTCTACAGGCCAAATGAAACTGTAGTGAACTATGGGGAATTATAAGGAAGTACATGAATAATGACTTAACAAAAGTAATTACTATTTGTGCATATTTTGCATTAAACTTCATATGCTCAGACACTCAGTGCAGTATTACTTTCCCATGCACAGACAGCATAAGATGTATTTTCTTCAAGACTACCAAGAAAGAAATGCAATTACACAGGACAGTTGGTGAGGTGCTACAGATGAATTTACTTATTTGATGTAGCTCAGAAGCTAATCATATTCAGTGTAAATATACATTTATTTTGCAATTATCTGAGAACACTCTAGATGTGAATAGGCAAAGAAGGGGGAAGAGATCTCCAAGAAGCAACACTTTAGCATACTGAATTATCACTGGAAATTCTAGGGTACAGTATTTAATGGGTATTCTATTATCTTCCCCCTTACATCAGTACCTAAAGCTCCAGGTACCCTCACAATAACTGAACAGTAGTATATTTCCTGACAATATACTGCTAGTTAAAAATAAGGCAAGCCAGTACAGAGGGATCTTAGCCACAGAATTCCAAATGACATTAATGGCAGTAATTTGCCTACAATCCCTCTTCGTTTTTCTTTTTAAATTTCAGAGGTGGTTTTAAGTGTAATTTTCTAAAACCACATAATGTATTTTGCTTTTTATTATTCAGTCTGTCTGAGGCTCACTCAGATCTTATTTTTCCTCTTAGCAGATTTTTGTACAGATAGATGAAAATCTGCAGGAAGAATGACAATTAGAGGGTATAGACATGAGAGCATAAACATCAATTACCTTCTTATAATCCAGGAATGCAAGTAGTATTTAGTCTGCACTAAGACATAATTACGGGTAAAATTGTAGTCTTTCTACAAGTATTGATTAAAACCAGTATGCTGAGGCATTGCTAGGAATAACAGGTTCTTTCTACCATTCATTTTATAAGGGCAGATAAAGTAGTGTAGCAAAGCAAAAGGAAAGTTCAGGATATGAATATTAATCAATTGCACCTGCCCTTTTGAAAAGTGTTAAACTCTGTATTTGAGGAACACATTCATTTAAACCAGAGATCTGATGAAAGGTTATATCGTGTTACCCACCGTGTGACATTTAGGAAACTAGAAAGTAAAATTAGGATTGTATTTTCCTCTACTGAATCTTAGAAAATTCAGGATTAACTCAGTATTTGATTGGTGAATTTCAATTTATTTTTCAAAATGAATTATGAAGTGCAGCTATATACTCTGCAGATACACTAACAATTGGTTACAGTTTTCCTACTGTGTAGTAGGCAATGCACTGTAAAGTTTTGAGTTACTTTCTCTTGGCATTCATGCTGGAAACAATTAGCTTGAAAAAAAGAGTTCACAGAGAGCTGAAATAACAATCCAGTAAATAGCTGAAGTTCTAATCTAATTGATAATACTGGAGTTTTAATTATAGTAGTTCCTTTTATATATATATATGAAGACATCTATTTTTCTTCCCTGCCTTAGACTGATACAAGCAAACACCAATAAAATAGAGTTTGTTAGGAATAGTAAACTACAAATAATGTCTTGCAAATATTTCCTTGTACCAAACCAATCACTTTGATTGTGTTCCATCTAATGATGGAGTAGGTCCCAAGAAGCAGTCACTGGCAAAACAAGACAGATGTATCCAAATGGTAAGCTCTGTACTTTGCTAATAATAATCCATCAAAAATTTTTTTTGAAAATATGAAGATATAGAAAATATTTGAAGATTCAGTAAATTCTTTGAAAGGTATGTTTCACTATGCCCCACTTAGAGGAGGAATGAAGGAATAATGAAATAAATAGGTGACCTTTATATGGAAAGTCAGACTGACCAATGCAATGGTTTCTCAGACCTTTATAAAAATGCCACAAACTATGTGTTGCAGTGGGATTAGTCTTTTACAGTTTTGGGGATCATCTGCTTGCAATACAGTAGTTACTGTTAATTTCAGAATTGTAGCATCAAATTATGTAATACCAAATAATGACACATATACCAACAAGTTGAATACATTCCATTAAGATGATGTAATATTAGTGCTTTGTTACTTGCATTGATGTATGACAATAATCCACAGGTAATAATAATAGAAAGCAATGGCATTTAGTGAAATGAAATAGTGAAATGAAATAGTGAAATGAAAATTCCACTGATGCCTCAAGAGAGTGATAGGCCTTACTTGTCCCCAGAAAATAGACTTAAGTTATAAGCTGCTTGTTAGAGTTACATAACCAAAGTTATAAGCAATACAATAAACAAATGACTAATAATTTTTCTTAGGTTTGTTTTCATTGGAAGAAGGGGCCTAGAATAAGCTTGTTAGATTTCTCTTACTTCAAATAATATTTTGTTAGAATGCATTGGGCAGGGGGATTCAATTTCATGAAGTTGTTTGATAGAATTGACAATGAACATTAAGCAGATGCTATTAACATTATGCAATGTTACAGAAATATTTATAGCTATTAAACTCACTTCACATGAACATACTGTTCATACACTGCATTGTTTATACATTGTATTAATTTATATAAATAGTATAAATGCAGTTGAGTGTAGTTAACCAAGCACATTAAATGGAAACTTTCAGGTTTTTTCCAATTTTTTAAAAGATACGGCAAATGAAACAAAAATCTCTTACTCATCTCTTGCATCTCATGAGACCCCACCTCAAGTTCTGTGTTCAGCTCCGGGATCCCCAGCATACGTACATGGAGCTGCTGGAGTGAGTTCGGGAGAGGCCCACAAAGATGCTCAGAGGACTGACGCACCTCTCCCATGAAGTCAGGCTGAGACTTGGGGCTCTTCAGCCCACAGAAAAATCTTTCAGATACCTTCAAGGCCAAACCATTCTATGATTCTGTGAGCAATTTTAATGAAGTCAAATAGCAACATTTTTGTATTAGTAAAGTTTGGGAGAGCTTTGTTTTGAATGTTATGTTTTAGGCATAAAGCTTCTGTGTTCTTAACACTATGGTTATTTAACCATAGCTGTACCAATGCATAACAATAAGAACAAAGATGTAACTAGACATCTTTTAATTAGGCTGTCATTAAGCTCTCCATTTTCTTTGTGTCAGGCCCAAGCACAGAAACCAAAACCTTTAATGCTTTCAATGGGTATTCTATCCTTTAGCCTCATCTTTTGAAAGGAGACTGGGGTTTTTTGTTGTTTTAACTAATGCTGTTGTTTGGGTTTTCTTCATAATGGAAAATAAATCTGAAACTGAAAGACATCACATTCCCTTAGCTCATGGTTGAAGGGATTTGAGAATTCTGATGGGTGTAGTGTTCTTGCCTGGTATGATTTACCATGGAATCAGTTATCAGGAACAAATACAGTGCCCTGAGCTGGACTACGTATATGATCCCACCAGCAATTATAAAAAAGAAAAAAATAACATGTCATAACAACTACTGTAATCTAGCAGTCACCTTACCCAGAACTGAAGGCATTTTAAGGTAAAAATAGCCTATTTCAGTAAGTTCACAAGGTAAGAGGACTTTCTTACTGTTATTTTGATCTATAAACAATGGAGATGAAGTCACAGAGTTTTCCAGTTACAAAATTCTCAAAAGGAAAGGCTGCTGAAGAAAGCCAAATTGAATACACCTAAACCTAATATACATAAACACAGATCAATGCTTCTTACCATGGCTCCTTGCAAAGATTTCAAATGAAAAGATTTAAACTGTTCACAAAAAAAAATGCTAAAAAATTTCTTAGATATTGAGATAGCAAATATTTGTACTGCAAGATAACAAAAGTCATGTTCACATGAAGTACAGATGGGTTGTTCAACCTGACATCTTGGTAACACAAAATCAGAACAGTGGCTGCTGTAAAAGAAAAAAATAAAAAGGTACAGTAGTATATCATTAAATACTACTTTATCTAAAAAATACCAGATTTGTGCTCCCACTGCATATCACACACCCAGTAAAATTATCACAGTTCAAAATGACAACTGAAAACATAGTTAGAAAAAAGTAAGCAATGGAGAAGAGTTAAAACTAGTGATGTATTTTCCCACTACTAAAAGGAGACAATTTATTCTGAACTTGTTTTTCTACCACACAAAGTATAGGAATAAAAGTATTAAAGATGTTTTAAAATATGGATATTGAAAAGAAACATGGATGCAAGACCTAACATTTAGCCAACCTAATTGATGCCAATTTAAGAGGAATCTAACAGTGCACAAATATTTTGATTTGATTGTATAATAAAGCCCAGTGTAACAAAGAGTTTTCTTTCTTTCTTTCTTTTATTGCTGTATACCAATGCTACATTCCCTCAGTTGGGAATACATCACCCTATAGATGCACAGTATACTAATGTTTAAAACTGTAATGGCTTGACACTGGCTGGATGGCAGCACCCACCAAAGCTGCTCTATCACTCCCCTCCACAAGTGGACAGTGGGGAGAAAATATAATGAAAGGTTCATGAGTTAAGGACTGGGAGAGGTCACTCACCAAATACTGGTACAGGTATAACAGAATTAGAGATATTAACTGAATTTACTTCTAAGAAAATCAGAGCAGTATGATGAGAAGTAAAATAAGACCTTAAAAACACCTTCCCCCACTCTTCCCTCCTTCCCGAGTTCTACCTCTTCCACTGCAGCAGCACAGGGAGATGGGGAATGAGGGTTTTGGCCAGTCCATCACACATTGTTCCTGCCATTGCTCACAGAGAGGAGCCCTTCCCCTGCTCTAGTATGGGGTCCCTCCCCTGGGAGACAGTCCTTCAGTGAAGTTCTCCAACCTGAATCCATCCCTTCTGCAACAGTTCTCCTCATAATGCTGCTGTTGTAACATGGGTCACTCTTCCACAGGGTGCAGTCCGTCAGGCACTGCCTGCTCCAACGTGGGTTCCCCATGGGGTCACAAGTCCCACCAGGAAACCTATTCCAGCATGGGCTCCTCTCTCCATGGGCCTGCAGGTCCCTGCCAGCCTCCTTTCAGGCATCCACCTGATTGGGTGTGGGTCTCCTTCATGGGCTGCAGGTGGATCTCTGCATCCTCATGGTCCTCCATGGGGTCACAGCTGCTTCACCATGGTCTGCACCACAGGCTGAAGGAGAATCGCTGCTAGGGCACCGGGAACACCTCCTCCCTCTCCTTCTGATCAGACACTGGTGTCTGCAGAGCTGTTCCTCTCACATATTCTCTCCCCACTGTTCACTTAATCCAGTTATATCTGCACAATAACTTTTCTTCCTTCTTGAATATGTTATCACAGGGGTTACCGCCATTTCTGATTGGCTCAGCCTTGGCCAGCAGTGGGTCTGTCCTGGACCCGGCTGGCACTGGCAAAAGACATCATGAAGAAAGCCTCTGGCAGCTTCTCACAGAAGCCATCCCTGCAGCCCCGCTGCTATGAAGACCAGGTCAAGCTAACCCAACACAAAAGCAAATGCTTAAACTACATAATTATTTTCATTTAAAACCAGAATTTAAATAGCCAATTAGAATCAGAGGTGAAAAATAAACCATAAGCTAAGCTGATCATTATTTAGTTAAAAATTTAAAAAAAAAAAGTCTGGGGTACAGCCCAGTTTGTCTACATACCAAGAAAACTATTATACACCATGTTTATTATTTAATATAAGTTTAATATAAGTTTTATTTTGATTTTTACTTATTACTTCTCACATTATAAGCATTTTCTATGCTATAGGATGTTACTTTCATTTTAACAAACCAAGATAATAAAGGTTAATATAGATAATAAAAGTCTACATCTTCTAGGTAATAAATATAGGTATTAAATCCAAGAGGAAAATGCCTGAGAAAAAGAAGCAATGGAAAAGAATAAAATAAAGCATTTCCCTGATAGGAAAAAAAAATAAAGAGATGGAATTAAATTACAAAGTAGTCTTGAGGACCTGAAGAGCAGGAGGCAACAAGGAAGCCATGGAAAAGAGCCAGATCTCATAAACACACAGTTCAAGTACCTGGCCTCTTTCATGATCTTAGAAATACAAACTGCACAAATTTAAACAGGAGCAAATCACCTCAAGTAATATATCAAACAAATCTCTCCTGGCTTTGTTTTGCTATTACTGCAATTGCAATTTGTGAGGACAATTTGCTATCATAATAGAATATGAAAAAACACGCTTATCAAGAATCTGAAATGATAGCTGATATACATTGGGTTTGCACTGAATCCCAAACACCAGAAAGGTAAAAAACCATTTCTTATCTATTCCCAGGATAACTGGAAATCCTCTTCCTAGGATTCAACCTGAGAAGGCCAAGCTGACTACTGAAGAAGGTAATTACATTGCCTCCCTATACCACCATGTTATGTTTTATCCTTTGTTGTCAACCCGGAAAGGGAAATTAAAAAAACAATGTTAATCAAAAGGTAGATCATACATGTGAATTTCATCATCCCTCAAAATATTCGGTTGAGATTAATCTTTTCCACAGTGATGATGTTCAGTAACAGGAACAAAAAAGATAGGCACATCAAGAGGTTCAGCCCAATAGTTAAGATGCACCTTTTCTCCCTGACTGGCCCTCTTGATCTGACTACAAGTTTATACAAGTTTATAGACAGGCATTGCTAATAAGTATCAGCAGGCATCTTGAAAGCAGGGATCAGCCTTGCCTTAATTCCAGACTTTGATACTCCACCCTCCAGTTACTGACTAGCTGGAAGGATTATAGAAGAAATTTTACAGGGAGAATCTAGAAGCAACTTTCGTAAAATGTAAAAAATGCTTTGAGCATGTAGTGAGACACAGCAAAAATAAAATGTTTAATTGATATTAGCTTGTTAATGCACAATGATTGTAATGGGATTTAAAGAAAAAATTACCCATGTCTTTTTAATGCTACTGCCCACAGGAAAAATCAGATTAGAATGCAGAATTCCCTCCCTCTCCTGAGAAAAGGAAAATAAAATTAAACAAACAAACAAACAAAAAACCAAAGACTTCTTGACTACACTTACAGATTAAAAAACTAAAACTGAGTCTTGCTACTTCTAATCCTGGAATTTGCATAGGACATAGATACTGTGCTCACAGAACCTCAGAAGGAAGAAAATTCTCATGTTGCTTTAGAGCTGAGAGAAGCACTGATGTGACCAGGAAAAGTTCTGTTCTTACTCCTCAGAATTCACTGCTCATCTTCAATAGATTTTTTCCCTTCTCTCTCCCTAGGACAGAGGATTTTAGAGGATCCCATTTTATGACTTCTCAGATCCTGCAAGCAAACAGATTTTCCAGATAGACATGGTGAACTATAAATCTCAGGTTGTCTAGAGACCAGACAACACAGGGAAAGCCCAGGCTAGTTTTGAATCCTGGAATACTACTTTCTATGCATTTCTTTCTTGGCCATGACACTCTAAATGACAATAAAATCATTGAGCACTCAGCCTGTTTATATTTTACAGGCGTTTCAGTGCTGTTAGTTGAGGGAGAACATTTTATAAGTTTTGGGCAAAAACCTAAAAGTAATACATGGGGTTTTTTCTGTGCTTTGTGCTTATGTATTCAAATTTGCTTTTAATAACCTGGGACAGAAACTTAGGTTTTTCTCTTGCTTTAATTCAGACAAACTCTGATTAAACACTTCCAAACTGGATCTAATGTTAATGTAACCTAAACCCCTCTAAACTGACCTAGTCCTGAGCCCTAATTTAATGTGAATCAGGGTTGAACTGATGAATTTAGCAGGAAACAGCAACAGTAAGAAGGGAAGGAGAGAAGAAAAAGGGACAGAGGCAGGTTTTTTACAGGAAGTTAAAAGCAGTATTTTAGTCTGGAGAAACATCACAGACAACAGTGAGGGCTGCACATCTGAGTCACTTCCCCTTAGCCCTTTGGTAAAACAAGACAAAACCAGGACAAGGCTGGAAAGAAGTTTGAATCAACAGATGAGTAGAAGCCAGTGAAAGCTGGCACATCCCCTTTGCTGTAACCTCTGTGCACTCCCGCTCAGCTGGACAACAGAAGCTCTTTTCTGACGGAGCATCCTGCACGGGCCCAGACACAGGCCAAGGCTAAGGCTGAGGCTCAGGCTGAACTCTGACTTCCCGGGATTCTCCCCTCTCTCTGTTCCCAGGTTCCCCCGAGCCCAGCCCTGCCTATGCTGTCGGGGCAGTGGTTGCTCTCAGTGAGCGCTTAGCCCTGAATTTTGGGAACATGATTGTCCTAACCTCGAAAGTTCAGAATTGGGCCTGAGTAAAAGGAGTCCAGGGGACAAGGACTAAATTACACCTTCACCAACTGTCCCTTTAGACTAAAACTGAACTGCTCCCCACCCGTGATGAGATCATTAACAACGAGGCACTGTCACCAGTATTATTCCCTGCTAAACCATGTGAATCACCTGGCTTGCCAAGGTGGGTTGTGTGTGCATGTGTTAGATACGCAGAGTTGGCATGCCCTGGAGTATACATATGGATGTACAGGCTATATTCCATATTTCTTAGCGTCTGACAGAGAATCGGCAGCCAACAGTTGCCATTCTGTTGGCTGCCACCTGCCTGTTTATACCTGGAATCTCAGAGCATACAGTCTTTCACTGAAGACATTGCATAAACATTGGTCTCTGTCAAAGGCATACAAATTACAAGAAGAAAATTCATTAGGATGCGAAAAATACTTCCTAGCAATATCAGGTGGGAACCTAGGTATTAACAAATTGCTCACAATACTTCAGCAGCAATGCAAGAAGACTCCCAAATGGAAAGTACCTTACAAACTCTTCCAGTGTTATGACAAATGAAGAACCAAGGATTACCTGGCTTAACAAGAAATTCACATGCTGTTCAGACACAGCCTGGTACTTCTCAGCATAACCACATAAATGTAAGCTGTGGCAGTTAAACAAGGGTAGGGGACTGGAAACAAAACTTTGAGGAGTGCTTTGTAATATTCTTTCTCAGTTCTGGTTCAAGAGAACTCATCTCTTCCTGGTTTTGAATAGTTCATATATAAACAATGTAGTCAAACATTTGATCTTCATTGCCATTAAAATGGCCATGATAATGAGCATTTCTATAATTATGTATTATAATGAAATACAGAATCAAAGAATGTTAGGACGTTTGGAAGTCACCTTGTTATATCTTCCTGCTCAAGCATGGTCACCTGCAACAGGTTGTCCCAGACCACGTGCAGACAGTTTTTAAATGTCTGCAAAGATGAAGACTTAACAAGCACTCTGGGCAATCTGTTCCAGTGCTGAATCACCCTCGAAGTAAAATAATGCTTCCTTATGCATAATTTTTTTCCCTATTTGTAAAGTTTTTTTCCATACCAATGCTATTCTTATGCTTTCAGATAATCATATATATAGATTAAATTCCTACTTGTAATTTCTATGCATGAGAAGCTGAAATCGTTTATAATCCCTTTTAAAACAACAAAAGCTTTATGATATGAATGCCTGTTTTCACCACAAACACAATCATTATTTCAAGAGAGTACCTAAGTACCAACAGGATTGTTTTTCCCTGCATGTTGACATTTAAGGTTGCTCTCGGTGGACTATTGTTCAAGTTAGATAAATTCCCCTTTATGAGAGCAACAGTGATTAATATATATCTATTTTTTAATCTTTGCACACATAAACTTGCATACATATTGCCTAATCAAAGGAAATGTAACTGCATATATTCATTATCATCTGTTTGTAGTAAGTATTCTATTGGCATAACTTAATCTAAGCACTCGATTTATTAAGTGTTTGATTGAAGCAGAAAGTTTCTTTTACCAGATTTATATTTTGAGTATCCATATCCATGCCAAAGCTGGTTTTAAAAATTGACTTTAGAAAAGTTTTACATTCCTAGCTTTTTTATACAAACATATATCCCTAATACCAAAAGCTGAACGATACTAAAACTTTTTTTTATCTAGACATATTGCCTAGGAAAAAACCCACCATATTTTTCAATATATTGTTTTATATCTAGTTTTAATTACTTTTATCTTGTTTGCATATGTCTGTGTGATTCCCCCAATATTAAACTTGAAAAGTTTATGACAGCCTATTCCAAGAATTATATGAGAGTTATCAGTACTTTAAAAGTATAATTAAGACAACATAAACACCAACATATGAATAGTTCCACATACATTCATTAAGATCAGAGAACATCTAACCTCAGAAAATAATACTAATCATACCCCATATTCTGTCCTTCATTGTTCTTACAGTCTTCATGGTTTTGTGTTGGGGTTTTTTTGCACACGTGATTTCTCTCTCACATGATTCATTCCATGGTTTCATTACTAGTTTCTCTCTTCCTTCTAGATTTCAAAGAACCTTTCTTGTGCTATTTTATTTTATTTTGCTTACAGCTGTCAAATGGAAATAAAGTGATGAGACAAAGTTTTGATAATACTCAGCATAAAAAACCTGTGTGCTGATAGAGTTATGTATTTCTTTGACTGTAGCCTGATTCAGTCTTTATTCTGATTGAGAACATTCCATAGAGGATGCATAATTGTATAATTTTAAGATTTTATTTTCCATCTGTTAAGAAACTTCTTGTATTTAATCTACATAGCATACAAAATATTTGCTAATAGGCAATTTTACTTGTTTGAGAACTCACACTGTCAATTCCTCCTTATATGACGAGATATTGGGTCTTTTTTTTTAAACTGAGGACCAAAAAGAAGTATCTTTCATACTTTATAAAAAAGTATTGAGAAATAAAACTAGCAGTATCTTGAAACATTAATAGAAACTAACATTTAGAGTTTCTGGCTATAATTCAGACCTTTTACTTGTAGCACAAAAATTTAGAAGGGTGAAAAGAATTTTTTTTTTCATCTCTGCTTGACTGTAGGTCTTAAGGCACTTCAGATGTTGCTCCCATGACTATCATGCCAAGAAAAAATAAAGTTGATCAGACCTATGCTAACTTTAGACAGCCCATGGAAATATTACAGCCCTCTTCCTTGTTTTACAGAACCACCACAGAAGCTTCCCTTTCAGCAACCAGAAGAAGAGCAGGACTTGTTAGCTGAGAACTGTTTCAGGAGTCCTGGATTCATGACAAAGGAGCAGCAGGTGGGTATAATTTGAATGACATGTAGTCGTTGAATATGGGAACCACGTAACTCAGAAAACATCTGCACTATGCCATGGTCCAAAACTCCTAAATTCAGCAAGCACTGGGAACATCTACCTCTTGCAAACAAGTTAACTTCAGCACCATTCTTCTTTGATGGGCAGTTTCCCTGTTCGTTGCACAGACTGAAATTCACTGAGGACTGGGACAAGTCATTGCCTTAAGCAGATGCTGACAGTTGCTTTAAGAGACAGCCTCTCCTGGCTCTCCCTCTGAGTTTCTGTTGATATAACTAATCTCTAGTTTTTGAAGCTGTTGGGGTTTTTTTTGTTTTTTTTTTTTCTCTGTTAAAGGAATTTTCCCCCTATACATGTTGCTAGGGGAACAAATGGCCGAGTATTTAGATAAACAAATGACCTGGCTGCTCTTTTTGTTTCACCTGGGGGTGTGGGCAGTCGGTCTCGGCATCGCACCTGCCCTGCTCACTGGGAGCCGCCAGCGCCCCTGCCGGCTGCGAGCGGCACTGCACCCCAG